>NW_015113171.1:210054-324556 GCF_001443285.1 Poecilia latipinna | reverse complement strand
GAGCAGAGGGGTGGGGGGGGGGAGGGGGCAAAAACGGAAGGGGGGGGTGGAGAGGGGAGATGGGGTCTGTGTGATCGCCTGGTGGACTCTGTGTGTGTGCGCGTGTGTGTGTGTGTGTGTGTTTGTGATTAGATGGCCCTTTTGTTTTCCTGATGTTTTGTGAAGGCATAAACTGTTTAATCTGACTTGATGGTAATTAGACGGATGGAGAAGACCCTCCAGCCGTAATGCCTGAAAAAGCCATTTAATCATAATGCACAGTAAAATTATTCATCCATACGCCTTCATATGAAAATGTATTTACATATGAAAGCTCACGTATATATATTCAGCCCCCATTGATCTGAAACCTCAAAATGAAATCCAGCACAACCAGTTGCCTTCACAAGTTGTCCGATTAGTAAATTAATTTAAAATAAAATAAGTAAAGAAATATGTGTTGCCCATGGCAACGCTGGAGATTCTGTTAAGCAAACAGCAATCAGTCAAGCTCTCCACCAAATCTGACCTTTACAGCAGAGGACGCCACCCTGAACACACGATCTGTCCCCACAGGGAAACTCGCATTAAGACACTTCTCTTTATGAGGGGCAGGGAAGCTGGTCAGACAGTATGATGATGAGTTGGAGAAAAACAACATGCTGGTGGCAAAAGATTTGAGTTGGGTGAAGTTTTTTTTAAACAACATTTTTAACAAACGGAGCTGCAGTGGAAATGGTTCGGTGGAAGCATACGCACATGTGGAGGAATGGTCCAGTCAAAGTACAGACCTGAATCTGATTGAGTGTTCTGTGGCGGGACATGAAAATTGAGGTTGAGTCGCTCTCTGTCCAAACTGACTGTAAGGGAAAGAGTCAGACTTGCAGCTGCTGTTGTGGTATTACATCATATTCAATTTATAGAAATGTTAAATTATGCTTCATTGCATTTCCATTCAACAATTCCACACAACTTAATGTTGTTCTGTCACACAGAATAATAATTACTGGAAATTGTCACTCTAATGGGACAAAATCTGAAAAACTTGTTGACTTATGAAGTGTTGTTCGGTGGATTCCTTTACAAAACTAAAAATGAAGCTGACGTCCTTCAGAGTTTGTGTCTAATACCTCTGAGATGTGTGTGTAAGCGCGTGTTGATTATGTTTAAACTCAAAACTTTATGCACAGTTTGCAAAGGTAAAAACTGATCTTTATGGTCTGCAGCAGGTTTGACGGTCTGCTGTCTTTAACAGCTCTCTCTACCATGAAGAATGACGCACTCTGATCTGTACTTACCTGAATCGAGTGTGTGTGCGTGTGTTGAATGCGGTCAGACTCTGTGGTGAAGCTTAAAAGGAAGTTGAAAGAGCTCAATGTCTCTGTTACTCTACTTTAGAGAGGGTTGGTGCAGAAAATAAAACCAGTCAGATAAGCAAACACTGCGCCGACTTCGTCTCGCTGAGAAATGTTCTCATGCCGCGTCTCCCCACGCCGAATACGACGCCGCTTTTCCCTCCTCTTTTCTGCTTCACACTGCCAAACGGACTTCCTATTAATTTCACACTTGTGTGCATGCACGATTTATTAATAGCAACACAACAGATTTGCTCAAGTTTTGTAAGAACCGAAACAACGGCGTCCGTGTCTTGTTTCTCGGCGCGTGGCACTCAGGCTCTCATCCTCTTCATGCGTTTGGTCTAGCGGAGGCATTCTTGGTACTAAATGAAGTGTACCTAATCCAGTGTCATTGATATCTCTGCTAACACACACACACACTGGAACAGTGCTCATGTCCTCCCTCAGGGCCTGTGCGTTGGCATGGCGCTGCTGCAGACTTCTCCTGATCTTTAAAATGTCATTATGCATCTAAATATAAAAAAAAAATACCCTGATGAGGAGTAGCTGCTGGTCGCAGTGGCTTGTTGTTATGAAAAGGGCAGCACACAGAGAGTCCGCAGAGCAATTTTAAAACCTTTTTTTCCCCCCCAAAAAAATTGGGGGAAAATGGTCAGCAGGCGACTTTTATGGGGGACAAAAAGAACGAACAAAACAAAAGTAAACTTGGGTTTCATCGTTTGGAAGTCTGGATGCTGAGCTGCGAGTTTGTCACAGTTTCTGTTTCCGAGATCTAATCCTCGGAGGATTCAGCTCTTTCTGTTTGACGGCCCTATCTAATCTGTGCAGGATTGGACTCGGAGGGCAGAGGAGGATGACTGAGCCAGGGCTGTTGCCATGGTAACACACAGAGAGTCTAGATAATCGTTGGGAATCAGAAGGAGGGGAAAAAAAATAGTGTTTGAAGCGTTTCTGTTTCCTGCTGAATTAACATTTCATTGGTTGAGAGCTGATGTTTGGAGATCTGGAGCTCTACGTTTTTAACAATAATAAAGATTATTGTAAATGTGAATCTAAAGAAGCTATTAAAAAAATATTTCCGAAACTGAGAAAAATGCTTTAATTATAGGCGTGGACAATGGAAAAAGAAAAATCTAAAGGCCAGACAGTGGAAGTCCAACCAGATATTCGTGGCTTCTTTAACAAATTTTTAAATTAATTTACCAATTTAAATCTTAAATTTTCATAAAATATTTCAGTAGTTAACACTAATCTTTGTAAGATCAACAACACTAATCAGAGTTTTCTACGTGTTCCCTCCTTAATCTCCAAAGTTACATCAGACGCCATTGTAGAACTAAGATGCTAAAATATTTGCAAGATGCTAAGGTGTTAGCATCTTAGCAGTGAGACTTTTTAAGTTTTGCTCTTGAGGATACAGCCAATCAGCACCAGTGAAAAACAATTAGTGCTGCTGGATTGTCTGCTTTCCTAGCGCTAGCGTGTCACACAGCACTGCTTCTCCATATTTCAGCTTCCCAAGCTGCGTTCTCTTTAGCATAACTTTGATATACTCTACACAGAGAAAGACCCCAACATATTAGCTTCTGTTGCTCTGTTTGGTGTAGTTTCCTAATGGTGGCCTGTGTTTTAGAAAGAAAAACTCTGTTGTAACTTCGTTTGAACCCCACCACGAGCGAACAAGGACGTTTTCAGTTTGAACTTGTTTCCAGTGAATTGAAACGTATTGTTTGAATGTGAACATGTTGAAGCAGAGATGGTGCAGTCTGTGTCCTGGGGAAAAGCTTTTCAGGATCACTGGTCTGTCTGTCTGGAGCATGATTACTTCTCATCCTGTTTAGCTTGTTCCAGGATCACTTTGTTTCTCTGTATTTGGAGTCGGGTTTTATGAAGAAGATCTTTTCGGGTGAAGTTGTGCCGGTTGGTAATTTGCAGAGCATTGATCATTGTCCTCTGCTGGTCTTGCTTGGACCTGAAGGCGTTGCTAAGCTCCTCGTGCCATAATGGAGAATCAATGAAGCTATGCAGTAGCCCTTAGAGCTGGTTTATCACCTCAATTCATTTGAAACGGTCCCTGAAACGTCTCTGCTTGCTCCGTCCTTGGACAGAATGTCCAGAGATCCTTCAGGTGACGCTGCATCTCATCCTGTGGGTTCAGGCTCTCGGGTTTCCGAGGTTTTAATATTTAACGCACAGGAAGGTGGAGATGTTTAAGTAGATGCTGCTCTGCATGTGTAAGCAGACAGAAGGATGTGAAATGATGGCAGAGAACGGCTTGCAGCTGAGTAGCCTGAGGTGGAAGTGAAAGTGACCACACTGTGGCGTTTCTCCCTTTGTCTCCTACGGTTTCATGTTTCGCCATAATAAAAAGAGGACCTAGAAATCATCTTCCTCTTTCTCTAATTGGAGGCTCATTTCCTCTTGGATTCCAGGGTGATAGGGAGCTGTGCCGATGTGGTGAAAATGAGAAGTGAGATAGACTTCTACTACGAATAGCAGGGTGGAAAGACGGTGTGAGCCCCATTTATGCTGGATTTTCTCTTAAATACTTGCTACGGCAGTAGATGGGGGAAACAGTTTAGGCATCTCTCAAGGTCTTAGTGACTCTACTACAACTTAACCAGGTGATCGATTCGACCCAATGAAACATGTCATTCTTCTTCAATTCTCTTAGGGTGCATTCACAGTAGCCCTGTTTAGTCCACTTTAATCAAACTCAAGTTCGTTTGCCTAGAAAGATGTCCTGTTCATTTGTGGAGGTGTGAACGTGTAATCGATCTCTGAAGCAGACAATAAAGGCAAACTCTGGTCCACCTACAAATAAATGAATACAACCAAAACAAATGTGTGTATGCATTACTAGTAAGGGAAATGACTCACTGTGTTTTGTCCTTGACAAAAATAAAAATCCTTCAACTGCTAAAATTTGACACTACTCCATTTTTGTTTGCATTTTGTGAAGAAGGAAGTCACACTCATGCCTTCTTCTGAGGTTTCCATGTCATTTCCTTCGGTGGTTCTTGGTGCAGCACCACCACAGGCTGGATGTGAACGTGTGTTTCAAAGGGTTTGACTCGTTTTACACAGTGCAGTGTGAAAGTGAACCGCAGCAGCTGAAGATGTACGAAATGTTTAAATTTTGGTTCTCAATCGAACAAAGTCTAAAGGAGTGCCAGGTGTGAAAACACCATAAGAGGCGGTCGCTGAACTTGTCGCCTGGTAGTAAATGTTCGTGCTATTCCACCTTGAGAGCTTGTAAGGCTGTGAGCTGGACTGGTAAAAACTCAGACATCTTGAGGAGGTTCGGGGAGATGGAGGGGAGGTCTGAACATTTCATCACTGTAATGTTTGCACCCCGTCTCCCCTTCCTTCCTTTCACAAACATGAAGTCTGCCTCAGGTTGGATTAAGGCCCAGACAACAATAATACTAAACACAGGATGTAGAAATTCCTCCAGTCTTACAATGGATGTACTGGACTTTTTTCGCCAGACATATATAGACTCTTTATATGGTCAGGATTTTTTAGTGTGTGGTTATTAAAGTCGACTTTTTTGAGCTTTCTATCATGTTGTCACCAAAACCAAAGCATTTGACTTATTCATGCATGTTTGAGAAACCCTTAAATCTCCCGTGGCAACCGTTCAGCCATGGCGCTTTGACTCCACAGGCCATGCCTCCTCTGCACAGCTCCTTTAGACTAGCGGCAGCAGCAATTAGCAAACACCTGGTGGAACTGCAAGTCTGCAGCGTTCCTAAAAACGATTGTAAACGGCTCAGAGTTGGTCCAAAGACGAGCTGAAGGGGGAGCGTCCAAAAAGACAGGAGGTTCTTAAAGAGACAGAGGCCAATTTCAAGGTGTCGGATATGGCTTTGATATCGGCTAAATTTCTAAGTTGTTTTTGATATATACAGTTTTTTTAACAACTGAAGGTAACAATTACTTAATTGTCAATTAAAATGACGCTATTTGCCTTGAAAATACATAATGTACCCTCTAATTCTCCCCGTCAGATGAAGGACTTCAATCCTCCCTCGGGATTCTTGATTCATTTTGACAGGATTCGGCCCCAGAGCCTCATGTTTCCATCTGTTGCCTCTCATCAAGTCTTCACACCCTCACCACGCCTTCATCGTCCTCACCGTCTTAATGTAAGCATTAAGTTACATTAATGCTTATGCATGTCAGAGGCCAGAATTATTCTCTTGATAGGATTGGATTTTTTTTGAAGTGTGGTTTTGTAAAGGTTTAGCAATTTGAAAACGGAATACGGAATCGTGGAATACACCTTGAAATAAGCAGACATTAAGCAGCTGTGTAAACCTTTAAAGCACCAACACTGAAGATAAAATATTCACACCCTGGCAGTGTTTCACGTCATGACATGGTGCAACCAAAAACTCCAAAGTATTTTCTTGTGATTGTCAAAAAATAATATGAAATGAAATTAAAATTGTGTTGAATTTTAAAAAATCTTTTTACAAATAAAATCCAAAAATTGCAAAATGCATTTTTGTCTACCCAGAAGCCCTCTCCTGCCAGCTTTACATATCTTTAGACTGAAATTTTATCCATTACTATTTGCAAAATAAGCCAAACTCAGTCCGCTGGACATCTGTGAACAATGCAGTCAAACTTACTGAAAGTTGCATTTAAATAACTATTAAATTAAAATGAAAGCAAAAATAAAGGCTAATGAAAGAAAAATAAACTGTGTTGTACCTAAAATGTTCAGTTTTAAAGATTTTAATTTGTCTTTAAAAACCGTGCCTTTAAATGATTTTTCAAAAAGTATTCGCCTGCATCAACAGCTGAGGTCAGAGGTCACGGTTTGGACTGAACAGTTCTAGATGCTGCTACACCTGAGGTCACCCTGTTTTGTCTTCTGTCTTACTGAATAGTATTTTCTGCTTTACACTTTAGTATAGACAGCCAGGTTCATTAAAAATGTCTTTATTGCATGGTTTTTAAACACGAGAGGAAGAAAATACCCTTTCTCCTCTTGAATTTGGGCACATAGCCCTTTGGTGATGTTATTTTCTTGCTCATTTTGAGATTATTTTTGATGAAAGCCGCTATAGAAATCCTAAAGAGACTTGCAGGCTGCAGAGCCCTGCATTATAAAACAATTAGTGTCTCCAGTTTTGCAGAAGGAGGTTGTTCCCTCCCGCTCTGCTGCAGGATCCGGCTCTTCTCGTCGTTGTTTCACCACTTTGTAAGTTTAAGGCGGCCTTTGTTCAGAAGACAAATTGAGCATTGGGTAAGATGATAACGACCAGTCTTAACTCTTCTTGTGTTAAGTAGTGATCAGGGACAATAGAAGCCTGGAAAGGAAAGTGTGGAGTGTGTAGAAAAAAAGTCAAGTCCTTTTAAAGCTCTTCAATGGATGTTAAGTGGTTGTTGTCAAATGATCACACCATGAAATTCAGAATGCCTTCTACTTACTGTCACATTCCTGCCACCTCAACGTTTCAAAGACGTCCTACTTGTCCTTTCGTCCTTCATTTCCTTTTACTGTCTTGTCTTTCTCTGTGTGATGACCGGTGTCCACTTTAAATCATTGCAGATCTTTTCATTTCAAAATCGTTTTGCGCTGACTTCAGCGGCATTGGGTGATGTGGACTTAGAGTTTTATTGCTATATTTTGTGATATTAATGTGATAAGTATAAAAATGACGACAATAAATGTTTATTACTTATATTTGAGGTTTGACGGTAGGACACAGCAGTGATAGCCCCACGGACACAAATACTACAAACCAACTTCCAGAAAACTGCAAAACAGCTGAAATGCTGATTTCCTTTGAATCGATGCTCACTTGTGTAGAGTTTTTGTTGATAAGTGAAATGTTGATCAACATATTTGCAATCATTTTCCTTCCATTTCCCCAGTTAAGCCATAAAAAACGACCATGAACCTTCAGAGACACATAAAGGCAATTACAAAGTCAACCTTCTGTCTCCTGAAGAACATTTCCAGGATTAAAGGCCTGATGTCTTGTCAAGATCTACGCGTTTAGCTGTAATCATCTGAATGTCATACTACTCAGTAATCATTAATCAATATGATTACTGCAACAATGTCCTAAAGTCAAACAGTGTGTTCTGATGATTTTGATGGCATTTGACAAAATGTGATGTTTATTGCTTGTTCCATATTTGATGTCTGGATTTAAAGCACTTTGAACTGCCTTCTTGCTGAAACGTGCAATACAAATTAACTCTGTTGAAAAGCATATCCTTTTGGAATACGCTTCTTTAGGACACCAGTCGCATAAAGAAGTGTGTTTTGCACCACTAAACTTTACACAGCAACTTCATTTGATTATATTTTCTCGTGTTCTCATTGAGCAACCAATCAACACAAACAGGTTTGGATGTTTTTAATCATTCATTAGAAATTATTGCGGCAACAATGACTCAAAATTCTTTCATGATGAGAAATTTATCACGATATATGATAAATGTCCACCTCTATAGCAAAAGGCCTCTTTTCATATGTTTTTACACACCATCAACATGTGTGTGCTCCATCAAACGGATCCTTTGCAGTAGCTGCTGACCTAATTTCATTGCAAGGCATGCCAGGAGGTTGACCCGGAGCCATAATGGAGGCCCTGCAGAGAGGAACGGCTCAGGTTGAGCAATCGGTTTTACCTGCCGCGTGTGCACTCAGGCCCGCCGTGCTCCGGTCGTAAATAATTTGTTCGGCAGACGTCACAAACTCCCGGATCAGGACGGTTTGCGGTCTTTACGTTTGTGTCGTGACATGTTCCATTATTTTTCCGCACGAGTCTTTATTAAAGCCAGACTTTCTTCGTTTTGATCTGGTCCCAAAAAATTCCACATTTATTAGGGAGCAGAAATTATGCATGAGGAAGTGTCTGGTCACAGGTGTTGCACCGCCTGAGCCTTTCTGGTATTACTGGAAAGGAAGACAACGGGGCAGAGAGGAGAATAATGCCATTTGTAGTCGTTTGTCTCTTTAAAACGGCGTGAAGTCAGCAATAAAGAACCAAACACACTTTTGTTCTTTAACTGGCAAATGATTTTCTGCGCAGGGGAAATGAAACATCAGAGGTTATGTGAGCATTTCTTTATTGGAAAATACAAAAAAATATATGGACACCAAATGCGCACAACAGTCAGGCTATCCTATTGATCGTGGCTTGGCAGAGCCGGAGCCAAGAGCCCAGTGCTGCAAAGCAAACGGAAAGCAGAGGTGAAACGGGGGAGAATCAATGTGGATGATGGAGTCATTAGTGACGTCGTGACCCTGTTGAGGTTAAATGGGTTTTTGTTGCATTGTTTTGGAGAGCGTGACATGTCGATTTCTGCTCATGGTTCCTTTAACATGTCGGATTCGACTGTGTTTGTGTGCGCCTCTCGTTTCTCTCTGCGTTATTAAATTAGGCCTTGACCACAGTTCTTTTGTCCAGTAGTTGCTTTTCATCGGATGCTGCGGATGCTCCCTTACAGCTGAAGCTGTGGAAGAGCGTTTCTAGTTCTGGTGCTTGTCCAAAATAAATCTGCGTTAATGCAAATGCTCTCAGAGGAGTTCTGTTGTCTTCTCTCAACCTATCTTGACATATAATGTGGAGTGTGCAATTTGTACCACTCATGAGAACATTATGTCAAACTAAAGTAACCGCTGGTACTTTAGCAAAAGAGTATTTGCCGCTCATCTAGACAGAGCGGCAAGAAACGATACAGATTGGGTATTGATATTGCAACATTTTTGTGGTTCACTTTCACACTGCTCTGTGTCAAATGATGATCCAAACTATTTGAAAACCCAGTTCCCCTCCTCACCTGGGGAGGCGCTGCACCAAGAACTACTGAAGGAAAGGACACTGAAAACTCAGAAGACGACACTGAGCTCAACTTCCTTCTTCACAAAATGCAAATGAAAATGGAGTGGTGTCAGATTTTAGCGCTTGTAGGATTTATCTTTTGTCTTTGGCGAGATCCATTTCTCCTGCTGGTGCTACACACTCGTGTTTGTTTTGGTTGTATTTACCCAGAACCTTGCACTACAGACTGCTTGCTGCTTTTGGAGTGGTCTTCGGTCCGCTTGGCATTCACATAATCATTTTAACCGCATCAGATTTCACTTCAGTCGAACAGAAACCTGGATTTGTAGGTGGACCAGTTGTCAGAGTTGATTTTTTTTTGGTCCGGGTCAGAGTTGGATTAAAGCAAACTAAACATGGCTGGTGTGAACGCACCCTCAAAGTAGCTGACAACTCATGAACATGGAGCAGTTTTATCTGAGAGAACCTGCTTTACTTCCTGGCTTCATTCAGACAAAACTTCCATTCTGAAGAGTGTTTTTGTTGACGTGTGCTATTCCTGCATAGGCATGGTTGATCTGAAAGCGTTTTTATATTTTACATCATAGATTTGGTGACTGTGAAATCCTGTTTATCTTCATCACCTTTTCTAAACGATCAAACTTTAAATATTGACCATGAGGCAAAGAAGCTATTGAGAAGCAAGACTTTGAATCGCTAATATGATGCTGAAGAAATCATATAACGTTCTTAACAACTTCTTGCTAAATTTTGAGTCAAACATTTGCCTTTGTAAGAATCCATTGTGGTGTTTTTTAGGTTCTCTAACCCCGTCAGTCCGTCTCAGTAGGTTTCTGTTGGTCATGTTGGCTCGCTACCTAAGCTAGCAGGCTAAGTTGACTCGCTCCCTTTGCTGACCCACACAGGCTCAGATCGATAACGTCTCGGTGTTCGTCTTCAGAGTCATCTGTGTCTCCTGAGGGTTGGTTGGCTGCAAAAAAGAAAAAAAAAACAAAACAAAAGAAAACAATGAGCTAATAATTGTAAACATTTTTCTGTAACAATATCGGTCTGCCTTTAACAGCTTCTGGATCTAAATCTGCTCCTGGAAATCGCATGAAGGAAATAAAAGAGGCGGATATGAACAGATGGATCACATCTAGCAAATTCTGTGATTCTTCCTCCACTAATGGATTCCACTTAGCCTGTAACCATGGCAACAGAGATGCTCAGTTGATTTCTGGTTATAGTGAAGAGGAGAAGAAGAGGGGTGTGTTTTCTCAATCAATATCTGCGGTGGATAGCTCAGATGCTCCAGTGTTCAAAGTGTGTGTGCGTGTGCGGGTGTGTGTGTGTGTGTGTGTGTGTGTTGTACCAGAGGGAGAGAGAAAAGGGTTGAGGTGATGTCAACCCTCTGGAGAAGTGGGGATGACGTCAGTACAAAGGATGGAGGAGAGATGTTATGACACACACGCGCACACACTCATCTTTTGGGACTTCTTGGGTACGCTCTTTTGGAGCACACTTAGATCTGTCTGATTATTTTTGTGGGTAATGGAGTCCAGAAATTTAATTTCATAGCTAATTAAAGTTAGTCAACCAGTGATTGAAATGCACCACTTTTCTCCTGAGTGGCTGTGACCAGTGAAGATCAGGTCCAATACCGAAAAATCTGTTTTTTCCCCTCTGTTCCTTTAAAAGTGTCAACAGATCCAACATTTACAGATTGGCCTCAACAGGTTGATCGGCGAATATCATATTCGTAACGTTTATTTGTCAAATTAAAACTAAATGAACACCGAGTTTGTATCCATTACAGTCCAAAGAGAGAACAATCTATAAATCCCTAGTCCTCTGTATCATTAGAAAGAAATCTAGGTTGGTCTGTTAAAGTGCAAAGAAAGTCAGAAATTGGCATTGTTCAATTCCAAGAAGAATGGTAATTTTCCCTTTTTGTCTTGGTCAAGATAACTTGATGTTAGTGAGGCTGTTTAACCAACATAAACCCTGTGAAACCCATACATAACACACGTCTGTAATGGCGAAAACTGTGTGAGTAGCTTTCACATGTTTTTAACTTCTTCAGCGTCTATAAATAAAATCAAAATGCCAAAATAAACAAAGACTATGAAGTCCGGACTTTGATTGTGTTTTTTTACACATTTTTAAAGCATTTTAACTTGTCTCTTATACACACCTATATACCGACTGCACTCTGTGACTCAACACTTTGTGTGTGTGTATGCGGCTTTTTGGCAGCTGTTTGTGTCAGTGTGGGCTTAGTTCCTTGAGCTGTGGTGCCCCGCTGGAATTCAGGGACACACACACACACTTGTAGACACACACATAGACACAAGGAATTTATTATTGAGCTTGTTCATTTTAACTTTCGAAGGAAACTTGGCTGAAAGCATCTACTTATTTATTAAGCCAGGTCTGAAGGCTAAATCTTTATTTGTAGCTCTTTAAGGTGGGGTGACAAACAGTTTTGCTGACTTTCCCCATCTTGGCTTCCACTGCTGCCTTCAATAGAAACCTGGCGCTGACGTCCCGTTGTCTGCTCAGCAGGAAGCAACAACAACAACAACAACAAGAAGACTTAAGATGTAGATTTATGCTTAAAACACTCTGACAGGGTCTAGAAATCTTGGGTTGAGTGTCTGAATAAATGCTGAGGAGGAGGAGAACTTTCCGACGATCCGGAGTATGAAATGCTCCTCCTGTCCCCCGGCTGCGCGGCGACGCGCTCTGACGGCACTGGGTGGGAAGCAGTCGCGGCACATCAGCTGGCGGTGCAGAGGGCGGAGAAGATTTTTCTCCCTCCGTCGGCGTTCACCTCGGACTCTGGCAGGGGAAGCTGTGGTGGCTCACACAAATTCCTGACCTTCCAAATGTCGGCCTCAGAAGCGGAGAACAAGAACTATTTGTAGCATGACAAGAACGAATCTGTTACTATTTACTGCCGACTGGAAAATGGGCTGCATGGCTTGTTTACAGCGACGAGCAAAAGTTTTCACATCCCTTTAGTATTTTCTTTAACTCCTGCGACACTACAACCCCAAAACAGCATTACGTTAGAGTCCAGGTCGTTTGTATAGAACATTTCAGGAACAAGGCAGTTCAAAGTGCTTCACTTTATAAGAATATAATACAGTAACTAATTATGTCTTATGCCATCATCAAAATCATCAAATAAATGCACTGATTCTTTTATTTTAGACAATCCTGTTGCTGTAAACAATCCAACTAAATATAAATGAGTTTCTCTAGATCTTGCTGGGATATCAGTTCTTTAATCCTGGAAATATTCTTCAAGTAATAGAAGGCTGACTTTGTAGCTGTCTTTATGTGTCTCTAAAGGCTCAGGTGTTTTTTTTTTTTTTTATGGAATGACTGCATGGTGCGGCGTGCATTTTTATTTAGTCTTCCTGAGTCGGTGCTTCGTAGAACGCAGACATTCAGTCGGACCGGACGGAGAGCCTCCGTCAGCAGTGGATTTAAAGTTTAGTTGCAGATTCTCAATTGGATTTATGTCTGGACTTTGACTGGACCTTTTGTAATGTAGAAATATGCATCTATACCTGTGGCTCTGCAGCAGGCGCTTTGCAGCAGCTCCTTATACATTTTTCTGAATGTTTTAGAAATCAGAGGTGTTTTTAAATGCTGCATTGAGGTGATAAAGGACTTCAGTAGAGTTTAATTGAGTTTTCATTCTGTTGCTGCGTAGAAGTTGAGCAATAGAAGTTAATTTCATCTTGCTTCTTCATTCTAACGACAGAAACGACAAAAAAAATTTTTCTTGCCTTTTTTCCCATTTTTTTGAAGAGTGAGTTCAGTTCTGCTCCTCTAGATGAAACTTTATTCAGGTGATATTAAAAAACAAAGCTGCTTTGGATTGGAAAGGTTGCTGATCAAAACTGTACATATATTCATACTTATCATTTTACTTGACGGTGAACCTCCTCTATTTTTCTTCTGCATTAAATCAGCTTGATGTAATGCAAATATTCAAATTTTCATCCCTGTCGAACACAGACTGTCTCTACTGGGTCAAGGCGTGTGTTTGTTTGTGTGTTTGGAGGCATTAAAGTGTGTATGTGTGTGATTAATCAATTAGTCAAGGTGTGATGTAGCCATGTAGTTCCAGTTCTGCCACTTGAACCGTCCTCGGCGCAGCCCAGACATTACCACCATCAGCTAGAAGCACCGAGAAGATGACACACCTCCCTGCGTCTGCTGAGTGTGTGTGTGCGCGCGTGTGTCCAGGAATGCTGAGGTTTGGTGTTTACTGCTGTTGTGCCGGTGAGAACCAACCGTGAGAGGAGGGACGGTGGGGGTCCGTTTGCTAGCCAGACCCTGAGACCTGCAGGACAAGTTGAGTTTCTCATGTGCATTTAATACCTTGGACACATTCCGGCTATCCCTGGCAGCCTGTTTGGTCTTTTCTTTTTCTTTCTTTTCTTTTTCTTTTTTTTAAAGGCGCCGACTCCTGTTGTGTGTTTTATTTCATGAGCTGCTCACTTTAGAAGGAGTGTAAAGTTCCTGTTTGTAATTGCACTGATTTGCCAAGGAGTGATTTGGGGATTTATTTGGTAGAGATGAGAATAAGGTGATTGTTGATTGTGGGACACACTGCTGAGAACTCCTAATGAGTACAAACTTTATTAGATTATATTTATTTATATGAAAAAAATAAACCTTTTTCTGAAGCAGAACATTTCAGAAGGTGCAGAAGGTTCTCATAGTATGACGACATTGAGCTAAAAAAATAGTTCCCCCCCACCCCTCAACAGCTATGCAGGACTGGGCGAAATGACTTAAAATTAAAAGCTCTGATTTAAAAAAAACAAAAAAATCCAAAATGTGATTTCTGATCTTAATGGATTTTTTTCTAAACAATGCAAATGACATATTTAAAAACAAACAAACAAAAAAGATGCTTGTAGTTCCTGGGTGTGCTGATATCTCAAGCAGTGCATTGATGAAATGAATCCCAATTTTCCAAAAATTATTTATTCTATTTAACACTGTTGACTTTCTAAGTCCCGGTCCTGCCATGACACCAGTAATCAGCCCAAGCCTCGCCAGGCTCCTCCTAGCAAATTAAAGTTGTTCTTGCACTGAATTGTAGACTGGATATTTCTCCAACATCTGTTTTAAAGGCTGTTGTTGCCACTTAAAAACTAATAAATGAGTTTATTACTGTAATTCGGCTCCTAATGGATGTTCACAACCACGCTGAAGAATGATGCATCATTAAGATGGCATTGTGGTTTTCTGTCAGAATAATGGAAAAGTTTACACATAAAACTTTCTTTTTTTCACCGCATAGCAGACAGACGATTGTTGTACCCTGTCTGCGTTGGACATCTTTCTTCTCTTTACTCGCTTTTCTCTTGTTTGCTTCGTCACTCAGTACTCCTTTCTATAAATAGTCTACACTAGGAAAGACTTCCGACTTCTTCACTTTTCCACCACCTGACCGACATCTGTGAAGGCCTGCGAGAGAGAGACCAAGCTGAACCCGTCTACCAGTCAGCTGAGCAGGCTCCACGCTTTCGTTCTCTCATCACATGAAGGGGATGAGCTCATCAGCTTATAACCTTATCTCAACGCGCTGTCAGCACTTTGAATTTGACTGCTAAAACAAAAATGTTTGACTTCCTCTTCACTGATGGCAGATTATTTCGGAAGGGGCCAGAAAACTGTTTTTGTCTTCCCAAAACGTTGCCTGCAAATGTGGGATTTGTGACCCCCCGACTTTCACCAGACCCCGATTATCGGGACGGCTACAAAATCAGCACAGTGATCAAGTTTCTTTTAAACTGATCGTATGTTTCCCTTTGAGTTGGTGGTGTCTTATTGAGAGTTATTTCTGTTTGCTGTAAAACCAAAGGTAATCTCTTGAGGATATTTCTACAGATGTAGAATGTGTTGCAGGTTGGAGACTTGGTTAAGAAGTTGATGCCATCTGCATAGTGAAGCACTGCAGCAGCATCATTTCCATTGCTGTCATCCCTGCATAATTGGAACATAGGACGCACACAGCAGCGTGGCAGGAGTATCAGTTGCAAATATTGTCTAACTGTTTTTCCTTAGGATGGTTTGGAACAAGTCGGTCCTGCTTGGGCAGGAAATAAACTGAGATTTTTTTTTTTCCTTCTAGAGGATTCATTTTACAGCAGAACACCACAAAGGAATCAGCTGGATGTACATATTCCTCACTTCTAGTCTGTCGGTACTTTAAAAATCGCTAAATGCCAACAATCGCCGGTGTCTTTTCTACTTGTAATACGGTACTTCAAGAACCTCATACCAGGATGTCCGGCAATCCTTAAAAGTCTTTAACTCTCTTAGTCTGAAACGGAGCACCGGTGATCCAGCCAAATTTGCAGTACCGTAATCCCGCCACACTTTTTGGTATAATTCCAAATGTTTCTGAAATGCGAGACGTTGCGCTGTCCAGCCAATATCTGGTTATTATGGTAATTTCATCCCCGCCATAGCAGAAAGTGAAATTAGGGGCAATCTTTGAATAGACGGTAAATTGTGAAAATAACTGGCTAAATATTGAAAGTTCCAGTTGTTATGAATTTATAGGCAAATATATTTACTCAAAGGAGATTTAAAGAACTTTGTACAATTAAAATAAGCAAAAATATCCATGTGAAGATTTTAAATTTAGGACATAAAGGGTTCAGAGTCTTAAATCTAAAATTAAGGCCTTTAAAAATTACTTAAATTCTTGAAAACGTAAGTTGGCCTTGAATACCTTAATCACGGATCTTAAATGCTGTTGTGGTGTAACTATTTAGTCTCATACATACTGTGTAGTTCTTTCACACGACTTTTCTGTTTGGGTTAGGCAAACATTTGAGTCACACGCAGACATCTTCGTTCTGTGACCACTGAGTAGCTGCTAATATACCCTAGCTAGCTAGGTAGCTATGTTTTGTTTTTGTTTTTTTTTGCGTCTATCATGGGTAAATCTAATTTTATCTCCAAATGACTGGATGACATTCATCTTCTCCTCTGGTTCACCTCTGTTTCCTGACCTGTTCAATGTCCTGTGTGTTCTGCGCAAATAAGCTTTTCACTAGTATGTAAAATATGCTATTTTCAATTGTACATTTCTGTTGTGAAACTGGTTTTAAGTCTCATCCATAACGGTCTCTAAAAAGCCTTAAATTTGAGTTGGTGAAACTTTCCATCTGACACAAATCTGTTCTTCCGTCGAGAAGTGTTTGACAGATTACAGTAAGCCCTGACTCACTGCCAGCTACAGGCTCTTGCGCCACCGTATGTGTCTGTCATCTGTATTTATCTGGAAAACTGAGCCGTTTGCTTTCAGCAGCTGGTGACAGGAAGCCATGAGAGTGGTAGCAGTTTTCCAGCATAATGACTTGCTTGGTTAGAGAGACGGCTGAGCTCAGGAAGACCGCAGAAATCAGAAGAGGAACTGCAAGGAAGAGGCTGGAGCAGCTTAGCTTAGTCACTGAACAGTTAAAGATTCACTGTTATGTAAACTCAACTTTTATTACAATGTTATTTCCTCATCAAAAACATACGTGGAGTGTTGCTTTGATTCTTTCATGCATGTTCCAGAAATCCTTTAATCTCCCACGGCGACCATTCGTTGTAAATGGTTCCTCTCACAAAGTGCGGCCCGTCTCCACAAAGCTTCTCCTTGTAGCTGCGGTCTCAAACCGAGCTTCAGCCTCACAGAGCAGCCCTCCTCTTCCAGCTCCTTCAGACTAGTCGGCAGCAATTAGCAAACACCTGGTGGAACTGCTGAGCTTTATCAAACTACTTTTCAGCCCAAAGCTCCTAAAAAACCTAAATGATGACGTGCTGAAGATGGTCAGAAAGAGCATTAGCTTCGTAATGAGATACAGGCCCAAATACAAGGCTTCAAATTGCAAAGTCAAGTTTCTTTTAAGTTATGTTTGATGAATAGAGCATTTTTATAACTACTGAAATTGGACAATATGCCTGGAAAATACATAATACCGCCATGTTTTCTCTTTATGTCATGTAAACATGTATCTGTTTGATTTTAAATATATGTAACTTCGTTGCGACATTCGATTTGCTTGAGTTCTAATTACAGCAGCTAACTTGGGAACTTTTATTAATTACTGTTTTGTACAAGGACAAAAACAATCTAGATATGCATTAAAAGAGAGCTCCACCTAGCTAATCTAAATCATGGATGAATTCAGAGACTCCCTGTGAGGAAAACGACTGTAAGAAAGCAGTCAGAGGAAGCTGAAGAAGCCCTGCAGCGTTGATTTGAAGCAACAGATCGGATCGCTCTTTGCCAGCCGCATGGAGAGGACAATCGAGGGACAGCTGTGGAACCTCTGGAGAAGATGATGCAAAGAAGGATTTTGCATAAAATCAGGAAGATTATGGAGAACCCTGATCATCTTCTTCATGAGAAAGTCTTTAGTCAGAGGCCTCTGCAACTTCGCTGTAATACAGACTGCTACAAGATTTCATTCTGCAATAACTCTGAAGTATTTTGAATTAATATGAGTTACAACATTTAATTTCCATACGGGATCAATAAGGTATGTTTTGAATTGAATTTGAATGCTGACTGTATTTTCTTTCCTCCCCAGAAACCTTGAATTTTTGACTCTGTTCCTATTTTCACAGCTCAGTAGAGAGTGATGGTATCCATTATTTTGAGCTTGTCTCTCTTCTCCAGTCAATCTTTCTCTGCTCAGCTCTTTTCCATCTTTGCTCACACTTCACCTCTTTATTCCCCTCCCTCTCTCCATTGCTGTCTGGAGTTGGTGGACGGCTGCGGACTGCAATAGGTGGTCAGGATTCCTCCAGACAGCAGGAGGGAGAGGAGGATCTGTCTGGAGCGTTCAAAGGCTGCCTCGTCCTTTCCTCTGATACAGTTTCTTTCTTTCCGTCGTTGATGAACTAAAACGTTTTTTTTAATAATCTCCGGTCCTCTTGGGTTCACGTATGCATTCGAATTGCACCAGAGTTTCCTTAAACCGGACAGAGGCCGAGGTTTTTAGGTGAACCCGAGTTTGTTTTTTTGGTTCGCATCAGAGTTCAATTGTTCACACCTCTCCAAGCGAACCGGACTTTCCATGCAAATGTAGTAGAGTTTAATCAAAGCGAACTAAACAGGGGTGGTGTGAATGCATCACTATCTCGTATATCCTCAGGGGTCCCAATAAAAAAACAATGTAAATATTAGTAACAGAGAAAATAATATTCAATAGTAGCCCAGCTACAGTTGGATGTTTCTCTTTGTACCAAGCAGACTACCTCTTCACTCCGACGCTGTTCTCTTGCTTCATTCGGAGGAGATCAGTCATTGAAACCAAACTGTGTTTGAGTTTGTGAGTGTGTGTGTGTGAGAAAAAGAGTGACAGAATAAAGGGCTGTGCTCACTATCGGCGGGGAAGTTGTGAATTAAACCATTGTCTCTGTCATTGCTACCTCTCTCGTGTTGGAGGTGGCAGCTGTTAATCTTGGCACACTCTTATTGGATTATCACATGGCCACACACACACACATATGCACACACACACTCCCAGTCTGATAAACTGTGGTCATTCACCTTTAACTTCATTAAACAGCCATTGCCTCTGGCTGTTTTGAATAGCTGTCAACTCTTGTCTTTGTCTTTGACTCTGTCAGGTGCTTCTCTTGTGCGGCGTTAATGGCAGCAGCTTCAGAACGGCCGTTCAGTCGGCCGCTCTGTGACGGGACGCATCGAAATGCCATGACTTTACAAGCTCTCCTGACTCAAAGTAACGGGAATGCCTGAAGCTGTTAGGATTTGAATGGATGTGCGACAAGTCTGCTTTTGTTTTCTTGAAGTTTCTCAGTGTTGAAATGTTTGTCATATGAAAAATTGCTAATGATTAAACTGACAGAAGAGATGTATGTTTTTTCTAATGCATGTTATCGGCTCGGGTTGACGGATGTGTTGAATACAGGGATGTCAGAATACAATCAAAAGTTGAATCTGTGTTACATAAAGGACCTTTTGAAGAGAACTGAAGAGGTGAAATGTCATATCTGTATTTGTGTGCTCAACATTATGCCGCCATGTTTTAACCTTCATTCTGTCTTTCCCCTTGCCTGTCTCCTCCAGTTGGGATGTCCTGAGTCAGCCCTCCGGTCCCAGAGAGCAGTTTGCCGATGGGACCTGCTGCTCCACCATGAGCTTACAAGATGGCGGCTGCAGCTATGCCAGCAGCGCCAACCTGGCCACCATTACAGGCAGCATGCGGCGGCGCCTGGAGGACCAGGAGTTTACCCTGCGCGTCTATCCGGGCTCGCTGGCCGAGGGCACCATCTATTGCCCGGTCGCCGCCCGCAAAAACACTACCGCCGCCGAGGCCATCGAGTGCCTCATCGAGCGCCTGCGCCTGGATCGCACCAAGTGCTACGTGTTGGCCGAGGTAAAGGAGTTCGGTGGGGAGGAATGGATCCTCAACCCGGGAGACTGCCCAGTTCAGCGCATGATGCTGTGGCCGAGAACCGCCCTGGAGAACCGCAGCGGCCTGGGCAGCGGCGAGGACTATCGCTTCCTGCTGCGAGAAAAGAACCTGGACGGGTCTATCCACTACGGCGGAAGCTTGCAGATGTGGCTGCGGGTGACGGAGGAGCGACGGCGCATGGTGGAACGGGGTTTCCTACCCCAGCCCGCCGGGAACGACCCGCCATCCGACCTGTGCGCTCTCCCGGAGCTGACCGAGCGCGCCCTTCTGGAGAGCCTGCGCGCCCGCTTCAGGCAGGAGAAGATCTACACTTATGTTGGGAGTATTCTTATCGTGATCAACCCTTTTCAGTTCTTGCCCATCTACAACCCAAAGTACGTCAAACTGTACGACAACCACACGCTGGGGAAGCTGGAGCCGCACATTTACGCCGTGGCAGACGTGGCGTACCACGCCATGTTGCAGCGACGGAAAAACCAGTGCATCGTGATCTCCGGCGAAAGCGGATCGGGCAAAACGCAGAGCACCAACTTCCTCATCCATCACCTGACTGCCCTCAGCCAAAAGGGGTTTGCAAGTGGCGTGGAGCAGATCATCCTGGGAGCAGGACCCGTTTTGGAGGTATGAATCTTACCTAAAACGGTTTTATCACCAAACCAATGCTGGTTTCCACCCGATTTGTTCTCAAGAAATCGATCATTGCACGGTAGGAGATTTTCTTGAAATTTGGAGACATGAAAACGTTTCTGGAAAACATTCAGAGAGATTTTGTTTACTGATGATTGTGGCGGTTTGAGTGCTTTGTCGTGCTTATGTCATTTTCTTTTATCTTTAATCCCGTGGCAATTTTCCTGTAGTTTGCTTTGTAGATCCTCTAATTTGCATAAACGTCCTGAGGGTCTGCGGTTTGTGAGTTTTAAGACAAGCTTGAACAAGTGACGGAAACCTTATAGATTCTTAGTTATCTGTAATTTTGTTCACATTTGTGTGAAAGGAAACCAGAGCAAAAATAATAGCAGGTCCAAGAGGACGAACAAAAGTGTTTTCAGACAGTTTTGAACTTTTTTTAGAGCCAGAAAGTATAGATGACTCTAGCGTTTGTCTAGCTTATCCTATTTGTTGTCACTACAGTTCAAGATTTTAATTTTTGGCAAAGTAGCACCGAATTAGATGTGTTTTGCTGCTTATCTTTTGTTTTCTTGTAATTGTCTGATCATAATTTCACCTCTCATCTAAAGTGTCATTGCTGGACACGCCTTATTGCTTCTTTACAGTAACCTTTAAGCCATTGGTGTCCAGTTTCCTGCCTTGGGGCCAGTGTGTTGCATATTTCAGTGAAGCCCTTCCTCTTACACAGCTGATTCAAGTGACTGAATTACCTCAGCTTTCCATCAAAGTCAGCAGGCTGGTAATGACCAGCCTGTGCTGGTCATTACCAGCACAGGCCTGGTAATGACCCATAAATTTGACTTGGGTTCTTTGAACCAGGGAAACATGTGAAAGGTGCAGGAAATGGAGCTGGACCTCACTACGGGCGTAGCAATATGTCATGCTCCGTACATGACATGACACAGATGACATGTTAGCAATATGTTTGTAAAAACTAAGTAAGTAAACTGAGTAACTTTAAGTAACTCTTGTGTAATAATACTTCCTTTATGAGTCAAAAGGGTCAATGACCAACAAAAATCCCTACTAGCCAACTGTCACTGCACCGGGCAAATAAAGAACTACTTCTCTTCTTACTTTAAAGAAAGAAGTATAGAGTTTGAAGCATACATTGTTCTAGTCAAGTGTCAGACTTATAGCTTTTACATCTTGTCCAGTATTGCATGTCTGGTTTGTGCTTTTATGGCGTAGGAAGTTGTAGGTGAATAACATTTCAGCATTGACTTCCTGTCCGTTTAACTCGATCACCAGCTGACCACATGTGGAACATGTCGCATTATAGCACTTTTGCATTTACACTGATGGTACAGAAACATTCCAGCAGTGACACAATACTGTTACTTAATGATTGCGACATTATTAAGTGTCACAATAAATAATTATTGAGATCTGTCTGGCATGCCCAGCGTCTGGATCAGGAAGTGAAACTTGCAGCTTCACCTACTTTTTGATAAACTCCGTCAATGATTATCTAATCACTTGGAAGAACTCTGAAAGTGTTGAAATTTATTCCTTAAGTGATCACCTGATTCTTAAATATAAACCAAGACAAATATGAAACTTTGACATCAGGGTAAAAGTAGCTGACTGAGCAGAACTCTGTGAATCCACACCCCTGATCCCAACACCAAGGAGGTTTTCAGAATGCAAATGTGTCAAAAGCAACACCTGTACAACAAAGTTTTGGCAGGACTTCACTTTCCAAGAGTCTGCCGCATAGAGCAGCCCTTCCCCCGCGATTGCCTCACTCAGCTCCTTCAGACTAGCCAGCAGCAATTAGCAAACACCTAGTGGAACTGCTCATCTGCTGAGCTCATTATAGGAGCTACTTCTCAGTGCAGCACTGGTAAAAACCTTGTTAAAGGGTTAGTAGAGGAGCCATGTTGTAATGACTTCCTGAAGGCGGTGTTTCAGAAAGAGCAGGAGGTTTTAAAGAGACAGAGGCCCAATTTCATGACGTTACATTACAAAGTCAAATATCTTCCAAGTAATTTGATATATATACATATATATGATTTTTACAATGACTAAAGGTATCATACTTGTGCTATAAAAACACATACCGCTACTCCTTTAAACTTCGCCAAAGTAAGCATAAAATGTAGTGTTGTTGCACTTAAAGCTGCAATAAGTAACTTTTATAAAAATATATTTTTACATATTTGTTCAAACTGCCACTATGTCCTACCGGTATAATACGAGACTGATGATCTGTGAAAAAAATCCATGTGTTCCTACTCTCTGTGTTCCTACTGCCATCTGCAGAAATGCACTTTTTCCAGTCAGAAACAACCAATCAGAGCCAGCATCCATTATGTGTCTATTTGTAGAAAACTCTATAAGGAGTCACTACATTTTTCCCCAGCTCATGATGCAGAGCATGAAAGGGAGTTTATAAAACCGTCTCCCCGAAACTGAACAGCCTTTACAGACCGTAGACCCTATAGCTGGCTTCGCCACGTAGAACTGCTTTATTTATATTACATGACCTAGAAATGCTTTCCAGATTCTGCATTGAGGGGGTAAAAAAAAGACAAAAAACAAAACAAATGGTATGCTCCCCTAATCCACTCTGGATTATAAATCAACAATGGATTATGGATTATGGATTTTCATTTGGAATTTCATGTTTTGGTGAAGGTCTGTTGAAGGTCTGCGTGTTCCCTTCATCCCAGCAGATGCGGCTCTTTGGACCTCCTGACAGTTTGTTTGTGTCCCTCTGCAGCTCCTGTACTTCCTGTCGGGACGCTCGGCTCGGGCATGTCACGCCGACACCCGGCCGTGCGTGTCGACTCCCCTGTGAGGCCCTCAGTTCTGATTGGTCGGATGAGTCTGTCTTACGTGATGCACAGATGGTTTGCCTTACGCCAGTGTGAGCTAACTGATATGATGGCCATCATGCAGGCACAGTCGTATTGTTTATTTATTTTTTATTGTGGGTAGATTGAATACGTGACAGAAGTTAAGCGCCAGAGGCGACAAACGGCGAGGCTTGTTTTGATAAAAACACAGAGAACAGGAACGCTACGGTTCTTTCTGAGAAACCAGGCTCTGGTTAGAGCTGTGGGTGGGAGCAGCACTGTGTCCCATGTAATCACTTCCCCACCAATCACCCATAGGACCAAGGTGTGAGAGTTACATGGCCAAAATTAAAAGAAAAAATAAAAACATGGCAAAGGGAGGTTTTGTAAACATTAAAAAATATATTTTCTGTAAGGACAACATGGCTAGTTGAGAATTAAAAAAAAACAAAGACAATTTTGCTTGGAATGAAAATAAAAGAATCCAACTTTCAGACCATCTAACACTACTGTTGAAATGTGAGACTCAACCTGCATTAGAAATGATCAAAGAGCCTGACACGCCACTGGTTGTCTCTTTTTTAAAGCAGTCTAATTAAGGTGTCAGTCTGTAACAAAAATTTACACGGTCACGTATACTAAGCAACAGAGACGTATTTATACACAAGCGCCTTGAGCAAAAATAGAAATTTTAACAGTATCTGTGATTTTTTTTTTAACACCAAAAATACATAAAAATAAGAATTTTTCAGAAAACATGAAATTAAAATATTTTGACTGTAAGGAACTCTTTTTCTTTTATAAACTATTGTAACGCATGTTGTGATGCTAACACAAGGTGGGTAACAACGTGGTTGAATTTAGCGCTTTAGCATTAGCTTCCGCTAAGTACCATTTTGGGATGACTCTTTAGCGTCGGCTGAACTCATTTTTATGATTAGTACAATCATAAAAAATTGTGCTGGTGTTTTTGTGGTGTCAACGAAGCCCTAACCAGACATGAGTCTGGCACAAAGGCAGAAAGAGAAAGTTTAACAACAAGAAGTTAGCGCTAATGCTTTTGATTCTGGTTAATGAGTTAGGAAGTTCCTGAGGAATCTATAACCTACCGGACTAACATGTTGCTAATTTAAGAACAGTTTTTAACAATAACTGTGCTATTTGGTGCTGCAACTGTTTTAAAAAGTAAAAAGTAAAGCTGGAAGTCCCATAAATTCCCGGTTCGTCTCTGCTTGTGGAGCTCGGGTGTGCAGAGATAAATGTGGGAAGAGTTTCTTGGAGTCCAACGTGGCTCACAAAGAATCGCATCTCTGGGGGTAAAACAAATTACTTTTAGCACGAGTACATAACTGCTGAAGTGAACCAGCTGGATTCTTGGTTTTCCATAAGTTGTAATGGCAATTACTGAATGGCTTGTTTTGGTCAGACGATGCTGCTGAAGCTTTGTGGGAGTTTGCTTTTCAGCCTCCAGCAGCCAGGCTGAAAATATGAGGTCACCGGGCCTTATTAGATCCAATTCAAATGAATCCCAGATGAAGTATTAAAACTCTGGCCACTTTGGTAGCTCCGTTATGTTGAGTAATAGACGAACTGTTAAAAGCTACTGTTTGTGTTTTTTTTTAATGCTCTCAAACTGTTCATGTTGTGTTTACGGTTGCATATTACCATATAATGTAATATTTTGTCTCAGTTTGGTGGAGACACAAAGAACGTCGCAGAACAAATGAGCACAAAACGCCGCTTGACAAAAGATAGCACAAACTCACTGGCTGTCAAGTTTTTTTTTTTTTTTTAATTCCTTAATACTTGAAAATTGTAACAGATGTTAAGACGCAGTCATTTCAACTGTACTTTTATCAAGAAAGGAGTCTCGGCTGAAAAAGAAAACATATTTCAGGAGGAGTTATGTCTCGCTGGCAGGCCCGGCTGTGGTCGGGCTTCGGTTTGGGAACATTTGTATAAGAGCCTGTAAATTCAGATAAGTCATTCTTTTTGGATTCACTTAAGAAGCTTACTGCCAACCGGATAAATCACGGGGGGAGGGAGGTGGATCCCTCACATGAGTGAAATATTATTTTTTAAACCGTGTACTTTAGAAATGCCTCTTAAATCAAAGCTTTCTGCGTTGGATTGACATAATTAAAAAGTGAATTAAGCGGCACTACGAGGCGCCCTGTTCGGCATCCAGCTAGCGCTGCTTTTCTCTGTTCGAGGCCTTGAAATGAATTTCTTCTTTGCGCTTGAGGGGGAAACAAAACAAAAATGGGAGGGAAGAACTGATCTTTGGAGTCTGTGATGGGATGAAGATTTAAGCAATTTATGTAGTGAAAACATGATGCAAAGTTTTTCTTTGCTCTTGCAATCTTCCCCCTCTGCAGTTTGGTTTTGGTGTTTTCAACCTTTCATTAAGATCGTTGGTTAGTTTTCACATTAAGTGATTGATCGACAGACAGTGGTCAGCGATATGGATCCATAAATTTATTGCGACATTTTGTGGTGCTATTGTGATAATAGGGCTGTACAATAAGGCATCATGAAATCGGTTTATTGGTAATTATTTATTAGTTTTGTATTTTAAACATCTGAATTACTGCCAGACTTGTGGTGTGACTTTTCATTTCTGTGCTGTTTTTTAATATTTTTTTTTTTCTAAGCAAGTTACTGCACAGGTTGTTGCTAGGTAACCAAAGAATGAGTGAGTTGCTAGGTAATCAAAGAATGATTGAGTGAGTTGATGCCACTAGCCTAGCTTAGCGCGCTGTGAGAGGTTGAGCGGCTAAAGCCTTTCCTCTGCCTACATCTCCCAGAATGACTGGGAGTTCAGTCAATATTCTGTATATTGAATACTCAGATGTATTGTCTATTGATATTGATCATGTGTCTATATATAATGTATTACTGATTTATTGTCCAGTTCTAGGTTCCAGTAGGACGATTACCATAAAAACCCAACCACAGCCACAATGTAATGGGTTTAGACTAAGCCATATTCATGTCTCAGAATGGCCCAGTCAAAGTCTGGACCTGAACCACACTTAAAATCCTTGAAAACTGATGTTTACAGAAGCTCTCCATTCAACCTGATTGAGTTTGAGCTTTTTAAAAAAATGTTTTTTATAAGGATAATGTGCAAACATTCCAGTTTGTTTCAGCGTTTCTTGCTCTGTTCTGCGTACTGCCTTCATGCTCACACGTCTGACGAAAGCGACCTGATCGTTCACCTCTGCTGAAGATGCAGTTCGCTGCAGGACGGAGACACTCGCTAAAATTTCACCCTCTCTGAATTCAAGGACAGAGCAGCATGTGTGTGTGGGTGTGTGTGCACGTGTCCACGTATGCAGATTCAAAGATTTGTCTCTGTGTCCTTTACGGTTTTAGTGGCGTGTGTGCTGCTGAGCTCACAGAGCCCCTCTGTCCTGACTGAGTAACCAGCCTCAGCTCCAGGCTTCTGCAGGGTTCAGTGTGCTGACCTTTAGCTGCAGCAGCCCTGATCGCTGCCTGACACGTCTCAGAAATGCAGAAGCGCTAACTAGCTCCGTGACATCATAGCAGCGGCATTGTCTAACCATTCTCAATATGCTCTAATAATTTCTTGTCATGTAGAAGGCTTTAATAACCCGCCACAGACTGCAGTCGTATGTAATCTGAGCTGCGTTCAGAGCGAGGCGACACTGATATGAGCATGCAGCAGCGTAGAGCTGATGGGAAGGATGTGGCTTCTGTGTCCACTGGTGTGTGGCAGGCGGAGGATCTCAGATCCAAATTTCTTTTAAGTCGTATTTGATATATGTAGCATTTTTAGAACAACTGAAGGTAAAATAGTTACTATAAAACGGCACTATGTGCCTGGAAAACACATAATTCTGCCACTTTTAATTGACTGGTTGAGGTGATGCATCTCCAAGAAGACATTAGGCCATCATTAGTTATATTTAAGCTAACGTATCTTTTACCCGTCGAAATAACCAGAGTAAAATGAGTCATGAATCGTTTTGTCACATGATATAAGATGTTAATATTGTAGCTATAATCCATTACTGAAGCTGCTCATCCCATCTCTGGCTGAGATGAGACTACAGGTCACTGAAGGGAACCAGCTCAACAAGCATCACCCAGACGGACTCAGGGCTCTTGAGAGGCCGTATAAAAGCCGGTCATTGGTGTGGTTGGACTCGTCTAATGCAGCCTCAGCCAAACAGAACCCTCTTTCACTAGATGGTTCCTATCCAGATGCCTCCCCTTGGTCTCTACCAGGTTGTATTTACCCAGAATGCTCTGCCCTATATTCCACTTCCTGCTTTTTTCTAGCGGTCTTCAGTCTGCTTGGCATTCAGATATGCATTTGAACAGAATTCACTTCCACCGACGGTTTTTAGAGTTTGGTTTTTTGGTCCGCATCAGAGTTCGATGTGCATTCACACCTCCCCAAGCGAACCGGACTTTCTAGACAAACACACGGGAATTGGATTACTTTGAAAGCTCTAAATCCCAGGTAGTCTGACTTACTGTGGAGAAAGAGCTGCACAGACGCTGTGGGTGAACTCTGTGACCCTGAAAGTCCAGGTGAAATCCATAATGCCTGCGCTGAGGTCTGTAGAGGAAGCCTGCGTGCGAGACGGGACCTTCTCTTTAGGCATGCGTTTATTGCAGGGCGAGTCGCTTCTGCTTCTCGCTCTTGAATGAGGACACTGCTGCTCTGAATGGCTTCCACTGCTCACTCTGCATCATTGTGTGTGTGTGTGTGTGTGTGTGTGTGTGTGTGTGTGTGTGTGTGTGTGTGTGTGTGTGCTTGTAGAGGAGAGGTGCCTGTCAGAATGCGTTAGCGGCCAATTCTGCCGGCCAGCAACCCAACACGAGACGTTCACCCATGACTGAGTTTGTCCTTGGTCTTTAAACCTCGATGAGACATCCAGAAGCTCTCTGCTATCAGGGCCGAGCGCGGCACGCTGGTTTTATTGCTCATCGTTCGCAGCGTGCCGCCGTGTCTGGGAGAGTGCCCCCTGCAGCGACTGGTCACATTTGCTCCAGCTCATCCTACACACATCATGGAGTTTTAACTAGGCTGTTGGACGGAAGATACTCCCATTTTTTTTATTTAGATGTAACCAAACTCACTTGGCATTCAGAGTTCATTCTGACTTCTTTGTAAAAGTTAAGGCTTGTTTCCTTTTAACTAAGGATCCACAGAGGAATCTTTTGTTTTTCAGCTTGAACGACTGTAGCAAAATCCTTTCATCTCCTTCTGATTAGTGAATCCTCCAAACCAAATGCGTAACCTAATAAAATACCACAAACATTTATACCACTTGAAAAAATGCTAACTTTTCAACATTTTTCTTTTTGTATTTGTTACTTTTATTGAAAATCTGTTTTACTGTCACTTCTTGTGGTATTCAATCAACTTCCCTGCGTAAAATAATTTAGTTCTGCACTGGATGTGTATTAATAACAGTCCATCAAACTTTATCTTTATCTAGCTTTATAAATGTAAACTATCTACTTTATAAATATTATAAATTTGAAGAAACGTTTCGATGACCCTAATAACAAAAGCTGGACTTGGTGTCAAACCAGTAGGTGAGGAGAGTTGAAGAAGTTGGGGCTCCTGACAGCTGAGTGCATTAAAAGTAATTTGCAATCTAACTTTAGTTATAAAATTATCAGTTGAGTAAAAAGGTTACTTTTTCAAGGAGTAAGCAGTAGTCGGAAATCAAGTTATTTTTCCAAGGTATCTATGCCATCGCTGATGACAACACTCTTCAGTGTGGCTGCTGTTACTGATTGAGGAAAACTCTAAGTTGATTCATTTTAGTATCAATATGTGATTAAAATGAAGTCATAGGAAGCACAGAGATGTGAAAAGCCATTTTACAAAGGAGCTTTGTTTTCTACACTTTGACCTGTAATTCAGGAGATAATGGGAAGGTTGATTGTAATATACTTTTGTAACCCCGGTGCAACTTGGAACAACTTAGATATATAAAAATAAGCATTGGCCCTCAAAGCTTTGTTTATTAGCCTGGTAAGTGCTGCCTAATCACTCAGTCCTCCTTTACTTGCTGGCATCTCTCTGCCTATAATCTGTATCCTGTGGGCTCCAAGCACTTTGCGATGTACTCCTTAACATCTGCTTACATCTTCTCCCACTCTCCTTTTTGCTGGAAGCTAAAATGTTCTCATTTCTTCTCTGGTAGGATAGTTGACTCAGGCTGGTTTCCTGCTCTTTACTCTGCTTGGTCTGTTTACTGATGCGCCTCGTAAGTTCGTCGCATCCTGCCTTAAAGTCTCTTCTCCGTGCATTTCTCCAACATGAAGTGCCCACTAAGATGCCTGCTTGTAAAATCACATTTCTTTTGCTGCTCTAGTACTCCTAACTACTGTTCATGGCGGAGGTAATTCAGTATGAGCGGTCTGTATTAGAGGTTGTTTCTCTTCCCTCCCTTTTCTCTCGAGGACTCTCCTCATCTCCACCCAGCAGATTTAGTGGAAGGCTTAGGACAGGAAATTGATAGCACAAATAGGCCTGATTCAATTTGAGCCTGTTTACGTGGTGTCACAGCAATCGGACCCAGATGAGATTACAGCCACGAGGAGCCTCGGTCGGACAAAAGACCATCTGGGCTGATGGAGGCGTTTGAGTAAATTCGATCTGTGTTCAAGGTCTTGACCGTTTGAGACGGTTAACTAGACTTTTGTCTGTTGAACTGAGTCAAGTAAGGAGAATTTTACCTGCCTTTGTGTGTATTACCTGTCCCGTTTTAGAGATTATGTCATTGAAATATTTATTCCTGCACAGTTTACAGTTTACAGAAATATCCCAATGGTTAGTCTCAGACACACTTGAAACACTCTCTGTTTGTGTCTTGCGGTTTAGATCCAATCTTTGAAAAGTTATTTTGAACTCTGTAAGGAAAACAAATTCTGCTTTTGTTTGTGAGTTTCTGGAAGGTTCACCTCGAACAAATTGGTAGCTTTGGCACATAACGACATGGGGGTAAACTTCAAGAATGATGGTACACAGTCAGATTTGCTGGACACATGGAGGTTAAATCAGGGTCAATACTCAGTTTCCCACAATCACAATGGTAGGCACATTTCCACTGAGCGGTACGGCACAAGCTGGTGTGACTTACAATGCTATTTTTCCTGTTTCTGTTGTAAAAGTGGCCAATATCCATGTCAGTTTCAGGTATAGGGCCGTTGGACAATGGTGCAGTACAGTTAGGGTGGAGCTAATGGCATTACACAACATAATGCATTGATTGGGGGACAGAAAAAGATCACTGCTTGTGACAAGACTTACTATTGTGTCATGATTATTGTCGCACTACTAAGATACTATGCAAGGTGACCCCCAGAAAACTATTCAGCCTGGTGGTTGGATGGTAGGGTAGTCATTCATCCAGCAGCCCGTCGTGGTTTTGAATTAAAAAATGTTTAAAGTTGACAGGAAGCTTGAAAATATCACTTGATAATTATGTACTATTGAATGATTGGAGGATTAATATCTGAACACCAACTATAAAGTCTTAAAAAATGCAAACATTTTAAAAAGGCTTAAATAAATAAGCAGTGCACAAGTAAAGCCTGGTGGCCCGCCAGGCTTAAGATACACTGGGGGAAATCCTGCTACATTTGGCATTAGGTTTTAACCCTGCCTGCCCAGTGAGAGTCCAGCTAGCGGTGGAAAAACTCTCCAGAATACGCCAGACCATGACAGCACAGAACTGCTCAGTGTGGATGAGATATTAAGGCCCCCACGTATTCTAGCGTACTTCACTCTGTGCAGACGCGTGAACGGTGTTCATGTTGAACTGTTTTGTTTGAGACATCAAGCCATAAGGATGAGAGTCGGCACTGGTTGCAAGTACGCGCATCATCCAGACGGCCTCTTTGTGCCGCAGTAGCTGTTATTTCATGGCTGAACTGGCAGAGAAGAAATGGTGCAACTAGCTCATCAAACTTTCTAGTATTTTTGGATTGTGGGAAATGAAGGAATTCATGCAGTCGGTACGCTTGACTGTGAAATCTCAACCGTTCACAGACGGCGTGGGCAGCGTCCACTCGGCCATCTTTTGAAACCAGGCTAACAAGGTTTCAAAAGTCTTTAGAAGAGACAGACCAGACCACAGCATGAAACATCCTCCACCATGCCCAACAATGGACACCAGATCCTTTTTCGTATTTGTCCTGTTTTTAAAGGAAAGGTCTAATAATTGACCAAAGTATCCTAAAAAAAAAAAAAAAAAAATCCAAAAAATTTTTTATTTATTTTTGGAATTATATGATCCCGAGCTAGAAAAAATGTTTGGTAATTAACAGGTAGCACCTGATGAAATCTCTCTTACCTACTGATAATATGCATTTCTACTAGAACTAGGTGTTAAAGATGGATGTTAGAAATTAACAAAAAGACACTTGAGGGATTGTTAAAGGAATCGCTGAGGGTGAAAACAGATTTTAAGTGTTGCCATGTTTAAGGCTTTTCACACATCTTAACCAGGTCCGCCAATAAACCCGGTCGACAGCGTGGCGAACGTGTCCCGGCAGATTCAGAGGTGGTGTGATGGGGTACATAATGGCATTAGTCCTCCTGCATTAATCATCAGGATAAACAGTCATTACGTCTTCAGTCTGAGGGTTTGTCTTGCATTTCCTTTTGTTTTCTTCTCGTCTGGAGCCAGTGCGCTTCAGATCGCAGACCGTTTAGTCCACATAGCTGAGTTTGGGGTGTGTTTGTGAAAAACCTAGGTCACTGGGTGAGCAGATCTCTAAGGCAACATTTTGCACGTCTGTTTTAATTCTAAAGCAAACAACAAATTTTTTTTAAAATAACACCACTAGGATAAAAAGACCATAACAAGAAGTCCTTTTATTTTGTGTGCTTACGCTTTTTAAACAAAGCTGAACATTAATAAACTTAGTTTTTTGTCAGAGGACTCTTTGAAATAAAATAAAAGACTCGACAAAAGGAGCGAAAAGCTGCAGTAGCTCCTGAGCTACGTCATCATCTGTGTTTTGTGCGTAAGCTGCACTCGGCTGCTTTTGTCCTTCTGAAGAGTCCTGGATTAAAGACTTTCAGACGACGGCGGTAATAATCGGGTCTCTTGGCGCGCTCACAACAACATAACTTCTACGCTCAGAGCACCCGAGCATTAAGCCTCCATCCATCAGGTCGCGACAGGCCTTCCTCCTCTTCTCCTCCTCCTCCTCCGAACGCGGCGCCGTCATGTTGGGCCCGGCCGAGGAAAGCAAAGCCGCGGAGTCAAAAACGAGAGACTGATGGGGATGAATGGTGCAGATGTGCCATTGTGAGCGTCCCGCGACGCGTTTGAGTGGGTGGGAGAATGAAAAGGGCGAGGAGTGGCTGGCGGAGGTTTGAACATGTTCCCAGTGGAGCGGCTGCTTCCACGCAGATCCTGACGGGTGACGGGGATTGTGTGTTCCTGGTACTGGTGCTCTATGCACACAAAACATGCCACCTGGCCGTCTGTTTACTGGTACCAGTCTGGCTCTAGGATCTAGGTCAGTTAACTAACTGGGGGAAAAAAAAGCTTCCCTATTAGTTTACAAGTGGAGTGAATAACAGGCTACATGAGAAAAGGCTGTAACAGTAGCTACATTTCTGTTAACCATATTATTGCATAACTTGGCATTTAAAATAAATTAGCTTAACAGAAAAACGGCAATTGTGAAAAAAATCAAAAGTTTTGCCCTTTAATGAGGTGGTTTTTATTGAAATTGGTTTATTTCACAAAACTGCAATGGAAACATTTTTTTCGCTTCAGACATGTCACTTGATCAACAACCGGATGTTTCCACTGTGGAGCGAGGATTGAAGAAGAAGAAGAAAGGAAGTAGTTGGAGGACGACGGCGCGACATGGTTTTTAATGCTGTCTGTGGTATTTATCGGAACTGAGACATTCTCCGTGATTTTAATGTAATGGTTAATTTAGTCACATGTCTCATAATCTTTAGCCTCCTTCTCATTTTTTATCCAACATGATGCTTTATCCTGCTATAAATTACAGACTATACCAAAATGTGTTTGGATTGTTGGATGGAGTTGTTTTTGGGGAAATTTTGAATCCACTTTTTTAACTCGTGTGACTGAGACATACGTTTTTTTGTGTGTTTTTTTTTGGATAACAAGAACCCATGATTGTTAACGTGGTACTGATGCTGAAACTCTACTAAAGACTTCTGTTCCTTGTTCTTCTTGCAAAATTTCACCGTGTTCTTGCTGGTTATTAAGAATGAATAAAAATTCATTTCTTTTTGGAAACAATTAAAAAATAATTTGAATCACTGCTGCAAAATTTGCCAAAGAGAATTTGTCACTCTCATGGATGTGACTGTTCAAAAAAATTTCACTCTGAATCACATTGTTCAGAAAGCCAGTAGTGGCTCTGAATGATCATAAAGTACTCTGGAGCATATGTTTTACACTATAGACACAGCAGAGCAGCATGTTATTATTTTACAGTGAACACCTTTTGGAGGCCCGACTCTATAATAAGATGTTTGTGTATTTTCCCTGACATTGACAGCAAACTGTTGGTGGAAAATCAGCAGTGAAACGTGATAACACAGCGTAGCTCCCTTCATGCTGCTTGTAACACCATTTGATTCAGCTCATAAATCCTCTGTTTGGCTGATTTATGCTATTATCGGGTGTTTGATGCAGTAAACAAACTAAATCATTGTTTCTATGTTGAAATAGGCTCCTGTGGATGTGTTTTTCTTTATTCCTTTGAAAATTAGCTGTTCTGGTTTTTTCCCTTCTGGTTCCCATCCGTGACTCTGCTGGTGCTACGACCTAATTTTCCTCATGGGAATGATTAAAGTTTAATTTAATCTAATCGGCCATAACGTTACAGTTGATACTTCCTCTGGCTGAAGCTCTGATGGGGTTTTAGGCTGCTCACTGGACGTTGCTTGTTTGGTGGTTTGCACTTTGAATGTGGATTGTGTCTACTTCATATCAAAGGCAGATGAACATTTACTTTTTAGAATAGTTCAGAGGTTGCTGATGGAAAGAAATTGTGTAAAATATAAGTTAGCTTTAACAGTCTTAAGTTAACAAAATGAGGCAGTGGTACACACAATGGAAGAACAAGCTGACGAGCGCATATTATCCATGTAGTTGAGGGAAATACAAAAACATTATGATGCTGTGATTAATATGAGGGCAGACAATATTGAATAGCGATAGGCGCGTCTGACATTTGTGATGGATTTCTGGGTTTTGTAAAGTTTTGACCTGCCAGAATCATCTTTAATCAATTTGTACTTCACTAATCGTAGCAAACAGGGAAAACCAACATCTAGTTTTATATCCAGAGAAAGCCCTACTTGTTTATAAATTCTTATTCTTATTAAACATGGGGAACCAATATATAGTTCTATACTTTTATAGGTTTTCTTTTATTTTGTTTGTATTTCCTCTAACTCATTTAAAGCGCTTTGAATTGCTTTGTTGCTGAAAATGTGTAAAGATATTCATAGATATAAATAAAATTACCTTATCTTTATGATGAAGCCCATGAGTAAAAATGTTGAAAATATTTGGTTTATCTGACAAGTTAGCTAACTAATGAAATATTTAATTTGGAGCTTAACTTTAGCTAGCTAACTAACTAAAGTCTGGAGCTAAACATTTAGCTAGCTAACAAAATATTTAGCTTTAACCTGTGACATTTGTAAACGAATGAACAACATTCTACTACTACTACTACTACTACTACTACTACTNGGCCATCTTTTGAAACCAGGCTAACAAGGTTTCAAAAGTCTTTAGAAGAGACAGACCAGACCACAGCATGAAACATCCTCCACCATGCCCAACAATGGACACCAGATCCTTTTTCGTATTTGTCCTGTTTTTAAAGGAAAGGTCTAATAATTGACCAAAGTATCCTAAAAAAAAAAAAAAAAAAATCCAAAAAATTTTTTATTTATTTTTGGAATTATATGATCCCGAGCTAGAAAAAATGTTTGGTAATTAACAGGTAGCACCTGATGAAATCTCTCTTACCTACTGATAATATGCATTTCTACTAGAACTAGGTGTTAAAGATGGATGTTAGAAATTAACAAAAAGACACTTGAGGGATTGTTAAAGGAATCGCTGAGGGTGAAAACAGATTTTAAGTGTTGCCATGTTTAAGGCTTTTCACACATCTTAACCAGGTCCGCCAATAAACCCGGTCGACAGCGTGGCGAACGTGTCCCGGCAGATTCAGAGGTGGTGTGATGGGGTACATAATGGCATTAGTCCTCCTGCATTAATCATCAGGATAAACAGTCATTACGTCTTCAGTCTGAGGGTTTGTCTTGCATTTCCTTTTGTTTTCTTCTCGTCTGGAGCCAGTGCGCTTCAGATCGCAGACCGTTTAGTCCACATAGCTGAGTTTGGGGTGTGTTTGTGAAAAACCTAGGTCACTGGGTGAGCAGATCTCTAAGGCAACATTTTGCACGTCTGTTTTAATTCTAAAGCAAACAACAAATTTTTTTTAAAATAACACCACTAGGATAAAAAGACCATAACAAGAAGTCCTTTTATTTTGTGTGCTTACGCTTTTTAAACAAAGCTGAACATTAATAAACTTAGTTTTTTGTCAGAGGACTCTTTGAAATAAAATAAAAGACTCGACAAAAGGAGCGAAAAGCTGCAGTAGCTCCTGAGCTACGTCATCATCTGTGTTTTGTGCGTAAGCTGCACTCGGCTGCTTTTGTCCTTCTGAAGAGTCCTGGATTAAAGACTTTCAGACGACGGCGGTAATAATCGGGTCTCTTGGCGCGCTCACAACAACATAACTTCTACGCTCAGAGCACCCGAGCATTAAGCCTCCATCCATCAGGTCGCGACAGGCCTTCCTCCTCTTCTCCTCCTCCTCCTCCGAACGCGGCGCCGTCATGTTGGGCCCGGCCGAGGAAAGCAAAGCCGCGGAGTCAAAAACGAGAGACTGATGGGGATGAATGGTGCAGATGTGCCATTGTGAGCGTCCCGCGACGCGTTTGAGTGGGTGGGAGAATGAAAAGGGCGAGGAGTGGCTGGCGGAGGTTTGAACATGTTCCCAGTGGAGCGGCTGCTTCCACGCAGATCCTGACGGGTGACGGGGATTGTGTGTTCCTGGTACTGGTGCTCTATGCACACAAAACATGCCACCTGGCCGTCTGTTTACTGGTACCAGTCTGGCTCTAGGATCTAGGTCAGTTAACTAACTGGGGGAAAAAAAAGCTTCCCTATTAGTTTACAAGTGGAGTGAATAACAGGCTACATGAGAAAAGGCTGTAACAGTAGCTACATTTCTGTTAACCATATTATTGCATAACTTGGCATTTAAAATAAATTAGCTTAACAGAAAAACGGCAATTGTGAAAAAAATCAAAAGTTTTGCCCTTTAATGAGGTGGTTTTTATTGAAATTGGTTTATTTCACAAAACTGCAATGGAAACATTTTTTTCGCTTCAGACATGTCACTTGATCAACAACCGGATGTTTCCACTGTGGAGCGAGGATTGAAGAAGAAGAAGAAAGGAAGTAGTTGGAGGACGACGGCGCGACATGGTTTTTAATGCTGTCTGTGGTATTTATCGGAACTGAGACATTCTCCGTGATTTTAATGTAATGGTTAATTTAGTCACATGTCTCATAATCTTTAGCCTCCTTCTCATTTTTTATCCAACATGATGCTTTATCCTGCTATAAATTACAGACTATACCAAAATGTGTTTGGATTGTTGGATGGAGTTGTTTTTGGGGAAATTTTGAATCCACTTTTTTAACTCGTGTGACTGAGACATACGTTTTTTTGTGTGTTTTTTTTTGGATAACAAGAACCCATGATTGTTAACGTGGTACTGATGCTGAAACTCTACTAAAGACTTCTGTTCCTTGTTCTTCTTGCAAAATTTCACCGTGTTCTTGCTGGTTATTAAGAATGAATAAAAATTCATTTCTTTTTGGAAACAATTAAAAAATAATTTGAATCACTGCTGCAAAATTTGCCAAAGAGAATTTGTCACTCTCATGGATGTGACTGTTCAAAAAAATTTCACTCTGAATCACATTGTTCAGAAAGCCAGTAGTGGCTCTGAATGATCATAAAGTACTCTGGAGCATATGTTTTACACTATAGACACAGCAGAGCAGCATGTTATTATTTTACAGTGAACACCTTTTGGAGGCCCGACTCTATAATAAGATGTTTGTGTATTTTCCCTGACATTGACAGCAAACTGTTGGTGGAAAATCAGCAGTGAAACGTGATAACACAGCGTAGCTCCCTTCATGCTGCTTGTAACACCATTTGATTCAGCTCATAAATCCTCTGTTTGGCTGATTTATGCTATTATCGGGTGTTTGATGCAGTAAACAAACTAAATCATTGTTTCTATGTTGAAATAGGCTCCTGTGGATGTGTTTTTCTTTATTCCTTTGAAAATTAGCTGTTCTGGTTTTTTCCCTTCTGGTTCCCATCCGTGACTCTGCTGGTGCTACGACCTAATTTTCCTCATGGGAATGATTAAAGTTTAATTTAATCTAATCGGCCATAACGTTACAGTTGATACTTCCTCTGGCTGAAGCTCTGATGGGGTTTTAGGCTGCTCACTGGACGTTGCTTGTTTGGTGGTTTGCACTTTGAATGTGGATTGTGTCTACTTCATATCAAAGGCAGATGAACATTTACTTTTTAGAATAGTTCAGAGGTTGCTGATGGAAAGAAATTGTGTAAAATATAAGTTAGCTTTAACAGTCTTAAGTTAACAAAATGAGGCAGTGGTACACACAATGGAAGAACAAGCTGACGAGCGCATATTATCCATGTAGTTGAGGGAAATACAAAAACATTATGATGCTGTGATTAATATGAGGGCAGACAATATTGAATAGCGATAGGCGCGTCTGACATTTGTGATGGATTTCTGGGTTTTGTAAAGTTTTGACCTGCCAGAATCATCTTTAATCAATTTGTACTTCACTAATCGTAGCAAACAGGGAAAACCAACATCTAGTTTTATATCCAGAGAAAGCCCTACTTGTTTATAAATTCTTATTCTTATTAAACATGGGGAACCAATATATAGTTCTATACTTTTATAGGTTTTCTTTTATTTTGTTTGTATTTCCTCTAACTCATTTAAAGCGCTTTGAATTGCTTTGTTGCTGAAAATGTGTAAAGATATTCATAGATATAAATAAAATTACCTTATCTTTATGATGAAGCCCATGAGTAAAAATGTTGAAAATATTTGGTTTATCTGACAAGTTAGCTAACTAATGAAATATTTAATTTGGAGCTTAACTTTAGCTAGCTAACTAACTAAAGTCTGGAGCTAAACATTTAGCTAGCTAACAAAATATTTAGCTTTAACCTGTGACATTTGTAAACGAATGAACAACATTCTACTACTACTACTACTACTACTACTACTACTCTTCACCTTGTAAACAAGCGGCACGAAGAGGTGAAACCTGGGCTTTTATAAAGATCCTTTTCAAATATCTAAAGATTTAAAGTTCAGACACCTAGGTGGGTCAGCTGCCTTTTTAATGTAACAAACAAGGCGATCACAGGGTAAAGGTCAATGAAAAGGACATAACAGGCTGAGGAAGCTCTGCTGTCAGACGTCCAACACTAATCAGAAGCACACAGATGTTCTCTTCAGCCTGTCTTATCTCCCTGCTTGTTTAGCGTGACTTGATGGGACGCTGTTATCACCCCACCATCTCGACATGGCCGTTCTGCCGGGGTTAGCAAGTACAGGCAGGAGCTGCTCGCTTTCTGATTGAACTTATTTTTACTCTAAAGAAGCCCTAGAGGTGCTTCTTTTTTTGTTGTGGCCATCTTGGATTCAGCTCTTACAACATTATTAAAATGTACCAAAGATTTTGACACCAATGTTTGCAAAACTCTAAACCAGAATCAGATTCCAACTTAATCTGATTCTGACTGTTATTTAATAACAACAAAATACGTTGGCGATAAAATTAAAGTTGAATTATTTACTTCCTTATGAGAGACTATTTATTTATCTCAACTATAAAAATACAAAAAGGCAGCCGTCTCTTCCACACCGATGGAACTGGACGAAACGGGTCGGCTTCTTCTTAGGTTCAGGTTCCTGTGAAGAGCCGACATCCTCCTGTAGAAAATGGATTATCTTTTCTGTGTACACCTTTTGTTTTCCCTCAGGCTTCATTTTAAAAACCTCACTGAAAGCAGAAACGTTTGAGTCGTCTTCATTCAGCAACAACTTCTGCTCAGAAGAGTGTCGTCAGTGCAACCTGGTAGAGTTTAAAACCCGATCACCAGCTCATCTCTCCTGCTCCATGTGCTTTGCGTGTATGAAGGGTCCATCCACTGATGGTGTTTTTTGGCGTGGTTTGCAGCATTTCTATTATTGTTGCTGAGCGGTAGTGGTGAGAGTTTACCAAAATAAACAAAGGAAAGAGATAAAAACCATAACCTACGACTAGGAATAAGGGAACTGAGAAGGCTGAACGGCCTCACACTTCTAATTTTCAGAGACAGAAAGGAAACGGTGCAGTCTCACAGGATGTTGAGCATGTCTTGCTTTATGTGGCTTCACCTCCTGCAGATATTTCCTCCCCCCACCCCCACCACCACCACCAGACAGACACAGATAAGACAGGAAATGCCTTTTATTGAATTAGTTTTCCCAAATCCACCGTTCATACAGAGCACTAATTCAACTTCCCCAGAGTTTCCTGCCCTGACTGGAGAGTAAAACGGCTCCATTGAGCAGCAAAAGCGACGCGTCAGGACTGGCTGACGCTCACTGACTTCACTGAAGCTGCACACAGTAGAGACGACCAAACCAGAACCAGTAAGACCCAATAATGGAGCTACAAACATGATGTATTTGTAAAGCAGTGGGATTTTGTCTATTTGCATGTAAAATTGAGTTTTTGTGCTTTACATCATGTTATAATGTTGTTCCCTCATCAGAAACACGCCTGGCATGTCACCTTGACTCTTTCATGAATGTTTGAGAAATCCTTTAATCGCCATGGCAACCACTCAGCTGTGCAAAACGCCTGTTTGGACCTAGCTCCACCTTCAAGGATGAAGCTCCTCTTCTGAGCTGCAGTTTCCAAGCTTCCGAGCTCCTTCAGACTAGCCAGAAGCAATTAGCAAACACCTGATGGAACGTCGAGTCTGCTGAGCTCATTGCAGGAGTGACTTCTCAGTGAAACGGTGGTAGAAAGTTTTCACAGGGTTAATAGAGGAACCATGATGCGATGACTTCCTGAAGGTGGAGTTTTAGAAAGAGTGGAAGTTTTTAAAGAGTCAGAGGCCCAATTTCAAGATGTTAAATTACAAAGTCAAATTTCTTTTAATATATTTTAATATATTTGATATAAACTTAAACTTTATTACAACTGAAGGTAACTTAGTTACTTGATTGTGCTATAAAATGGCACAATGGCACAAGACTCCCCCTTTAATGTCGCAGTAGCCTTGTTTGCCGTGTCAAGGTTAAAAGGTCAATTTAAAAAAAAAAAATTGTTTTTTCGTGGAGTAAACGTTGAAATCCAACTTTCAACACGTTCCCTAAACATCCCGATGAGCCCAGAGTAAAAATGTAGCCGGTGTATTTCGCGATCAGTCGTGCGATTGCGCCACCTTTGAGGACAGAAACGGCAGCAGTGAACTTTCCTGGCCTTACCGAAACGAGTTAATGAAGTCAATTTAACAGTGCAGCGGTACAGGAGAGAGAGGAAACTCCCAGGGTTGTTACCAGTCTTCCCTTCCCTGCATGTACACAAAGCACCAGCATGTACACACAGGCGGTCTACCAGTACTAATACTGAACATCTACGTAAACCCTGCGGATTCCCTGTACAACGTTCATCACCTCTTTGGGTTCAAACATGCGATGATTTGGGGCTAAAACACACCAACTCTACATTGCTTAAAACACTTGTTCTTTTCTCTCATAACTTTAAATTACCCATGTGGTTTGTTTGCAACCAGATGAACTGTTGAGCGGTTTTCACTTTAAAAACGTGAGTCACACACGTCGTGGCTATTGAGGCTACAGCTAACAAGCTGCTAATATACCTTTGCTAGCTAGCTTTTTTCATCCAATAGTGTAATTTGTTGTATTTGCTGACTTCTGTTGCTAAACTGTACAGGGCTATGTCAATTTTATGCAAAAAACCTTGGCACTACTACAATATAAAATATGCAGTTTTCTTTTGTACGCTTCTGTCGTGATACAAGTTTTAAATGTCATTCATAATGGCTTTAGAAAGGGTCTTAAAAAGTCTTAAATTGGAGTTGGTGAAACATTCAGAAACTCTGGATCAGATTTGTCCAAAATATGAAGAAAATAATAAGAAATGTAACTTTTTTTCCCTTTGCTTTTGTGCGTGATTTGCCCTGGCATGCACACGTGTATGCAATTCCTCTCTCCACTACTTGCATTTCACTTGTCTGCAGTTCAACCGAGCCTCTCCGAGGCTTAAGCTCGTTGTAAATTACGCAGCAAGCCGGTCCATGTTAGGAAAACCACTGAAGGGACATAGCAGGCAGCCAGCAGGTAATGGATGTTATGAAAAATAACGGCGTCATTCATTTATCACATATAAACTCAATAAATCTTGGTCTGCTCTGTGGTCCATTTTCTCTGGTTTAGGCAACTCCCTTGAATGATGGCTGAAAGACGAGTCAAAAATAACATTAATATAACCTACGTCTTCTGTTGTGACAGTTTCACAAAGTACAAAATACAACATGATGGGCTGTTTTCATGATTCATCAATCCTATTTTTACAGTTTCTGATGATTCTGGATTTTAAAAAAGTGCTAGTGGCCAAGCAGCTTCCTGTTCGAGTGAGTTCGTATAAAATTGAACCTTTGAGTCCGGTGGACATCCGCACCGAGTCCGCTTCAAGTGCAGAAGTAACCCCGAGCAACATAAAACTGAAACCACACAACACGGTTAGCTGTTGTTTGTTAGCTGCAGCTAATCACAGCTTTTAGCTAACCAAAGTTTGGCTGGCTTTAGCTTTGGTTAGCTAGCAACATGTTTTTGCTAGCTAACCAAAGAGTGAGTGAATTATAGCTGATGCCACTGACCTTTCTTACCTAACCAAGAGGTTGAGCAGCTAAAAGCCTTTCCTCTGCCTACATCTTCCAGAATGCTGTGCGGTTCTGGATCGGAGTGAAATTATCAAAATACTGTCGGATACATTTCCTGTTGATACTGATTAGATGTCTGTCGTGATAGATGTTGCCAAGGTGGTAACTGTACTTTCACCGTTTTTATGCCTAATATTGTGCAACTGTAATGTTTGGTCCATCAAAACACAAATCCTGAAGAGAAAAGCCTGATTTGACGCAGCAAGATTATTACGCCAACAATCACCATGACGACTCTGACCCCAGTAAAACCTTAGCAGGGTTAAACCTCATAAAAACATCCCTCTAACTTCATTTCTGTTCAGCTTATTTCAACTGCGTTCTGTTGAGTCTAACGAGATCTAATCCCGAACACGATGGGAACGGCTTTACCCAGACACGGCGCTTTGCTACAGGGCACTACAGAAGGAAAAATGGGAGCCTCACTCCTCCAGCCTGTGACCTTATTGCTCGTTCTCCGTGCGTTAAGAAGACATTGAAACGAAGGAAACCTCCGTCTCGCACGTTATCTTCTTCACCATAAATGGAGGCCTGTCTCCAGCGAGCAAGGGGCCACATCTGGATCCTATTGGCCCCAGGACAGAGAGTCCCCGTAAAAACCTCCTCCCTCTGCAGCGGACTGTCAGCAGCCTCACCACTACTGTCAGTGGGGAGACGTGGGGGGAGAGAAAGGGAGTGGAAGAAAGAGATTAAGAGAGAGAGAGAGAAAACTCAGAGGGGATCAGCAGAAATCCAGAGGAGCGCAACAGGAGGGGGAAAAACGGAGGAGTGTCTGCAGCTGAAATGTTTCATTCTGCTCAAGTGAAAAGGAATGGGTCGTAGGTAGAGCTGCATAATACATCAAAACACGCTCAACGTGGCGGCGTGTTCGCAGAGGACCGCTCGTACGCAGTATTTAGTATTTCAAGTGTCAAGAGTATCAACCTCTGCATGTTGGTGATGTTTTCAGGCAGGATAGCAAGCTGCTTGAATAAAAAAACTAAAAACCTTCTTTCTTTATTGGCTCTCATAAATGTTTCAGATTTTCAGAATCATTTAAAGTGAAACCGCTACTGAGGCAAAAGCTGAAGTTGGAGAGTCGAGTATGTCAGGAATATGCCGTCACCGCTATATCGGTGTGTGCGGTTTTCACATCGCAGAGGACTGTTTGGAGTGGCTGATATTGTCCAAGAACTGAGACGTTCACGCCGAACTCTGGTGACCTTGTCCACAATGCTGAAGGTCACAGAGCGACGGAAGCACAGATCAGACGGAGAGGAAAGAAGAAAATGGATGAATGTGACGACTGGCCAATATTACCACCAGAGCATGATTTCCTAATATCTGTTAGCCCTAGAAATACAAATAACTGAAAAATTGACAAAAAAACAAAACATCCTTATTAATTGTCAGCAAGATGTAAAGTCACCTCTTGAAAACTTGTGTTTATTTCATGTTTTCAAGAATAGAAAAATTGCGATGTTATTTTGATACAGTATCGTTCAGAGACCAGGTTGGTTTGGATTCATATCTGGGCCTCAATAGAGCCACAAAACGTCTTTCTGCATTTACTCTGGTTATGTTCGTCTCATATTATTTGTTGTTTATGAAACATTTACGTGAAATGACAACCGAGAACAGACTAAACATGTCGGGGAGCAAATTCTTTGTGTTCCCATTATTGGTTTGTGAATTTAATATTTCTTTTTAAGTGCTGGGCTTTAACTGAGATTGTTCGCAAAACACGAAAGCCAGCTGGAAGCTCTGCAGAGGCACACACACAGATACAGGTCTGTATTTAATTGACCCTAATGAAATGTTTATTACTCCACCAGCTATTCACAACTGGCACTAACACACCATGTGCGTGTGTGTGTGTGTGTGTGTGTGTGTGTTCAGAGCATGTCTCATAAATCCCGATGCTTTGTAGTCTGTGTCTCTTGAACAAGGCTTCAAAATAAAAATAAAACAGAGAGATGTAGACCTTTCTACAACCCCCTTCTCCCTTTCTGCTTTCATCCAGCGCTCTGACATACCACAGCTTCTCCATTTTTTTTTCTTTTCTTTTTGGCCAATCCCGACTGGAGCTTTGGTGTGTGTGCGTGTCTGTGTGTGTTTGCAACTGGCGGTGGGCCCGTAACGCAGCGCAGCCTGACTGACAGAGAGCGCAGCGCGGCCTGCGAGGCGGTGTGGGAAAATCCCACGACTCGGTGTGTTGAAGTGTTAATCCCTCGAGAGCTGGACTGCTGTGTGAAAGTGTGTGTGTGGTGCAGTGAGATGATTAATTTGGGTCACAGGAGTTTGGGAGTGTGTGTGTGTGTGTGTGCGTGCATATGCGTGGTGTGTTTACATCTGACTTTTGTAATGCAGCGTGGAGTCGTGTGCAATTCAAGGACAAATGGTTCAGCTTAAGCTTTTTATGGCTTTGTTTACTAATTATGCGATTCACCTACATTTTAGGCCAACTAATAATAATAATCAGATTTACTTGTTACAAGCAATTTTTTTTTTACTTAACTGAAGAAAAATGTAGATTACGACTTGGATACGCAGTCGGTGAAGTCAAAGATTTAAAATAATCAATATTAACTCAGTCACACTCTGTAAAGGAGAACTATAACGCTATTGGATGAAATATCTGTTGAAAACATATTTGCTATTTTATTAGCACTAATCTGCTAATAACAGAGCAAGTTTTCATTTAGTGTTTAGCTTCTTCCTAACTTTGAAAACGTTTAGCGCACTTAGCTTCCCCTAATTTCGTTTGTGTGGATAAATGCTATAGCGCTAATTTTCCTGGCTGTTCTGTAACTTTCAGGTGAATGAAGTTCGACATCTGCGTTGCAGTTTTGTTTATCACTGTTAGGAATTATTTAAGTAGCTATAGACTTTAACCTTGAAGCTTTGGTCAATTAGGCAAAATTAGCACCAGAGCTAGCAATACTCATCAGATATAAAACTAAAACCAGGAGCTTCAAAGAGTCACTTCCTGAAGTACAAATTGTTCATATTTGCCCCGTTGGGGGCAATTTAACACGTTGTATCATTAACACATTTTTGGTATCTACATCGCTGAATTTACCACTCGAGCATTAGCTTCACCGTGTTGATTTAGCAATTTAGCATTAGCGGAACTAACACTTATGATTAGTACTTTAGAGTTAGCGAAATTATGTTTTTAGTGCCAACCACTTCTAAGTGAGGAAGCGAAGAAGAAGACAATCAAATTACCTTTTTCCCTCAAGTGTTGGAATCTACAGCTGACTGCTGCATGATCACGGTGCAGGGATAACAGAAGTTTCAGACTAATATGACCAGAGTCATTACCGAAAGCAGCTTTTTAAGTGATGCTTTCATTTATTGATGGAACATAAACCACCCCGGTTAGGTTATGAGTTCAGCATGGTGTCCTACTTTGAAACCACCTTCCTGGCTCAAAACGGGCATCTGGTTACACCTTTAATGTCATTATGTGGAGCGTCTGTATCAGGTTTCTTTCTTCTTTACACCTGACTATTAAATAATGATGTTTAGTAAGATTATGTCCGTCCAGTCTGACTAAGCTAGAGAAGAAAATTGAGCAAAATCTTTGTGTGAAACACACCACTCAAGATTTTTTCTGTACTTATTCTATGGTTTTACACTAATAAAACACTAATGTCATGTATCGTGTGCATATCTTTGTAAGTTTACCCAGCTTTGAGAGTTGGTGTTACTTGGTGGCAACTTAATGGGCGCAGCAGATTGTTGCCTATTTTAATGAATTATTTCAGTGAATTATTACTCTCCCATCTTGTTTGACCAGAACCTTCCCATCACATCCGGGTTTGTCTTTGTTTCCGCTTTTAAACATACACTTGCTTTCTTTATTTCTGTCCATAAATCGTCCATTTTCATGGAAGAACATCTACCTCTTCTAAGAAACAAAACCGCTGGCAACGATTACTTGATGAGCACAGAGAGCAATCAGAATCTATTCATTCTGCCTGTTAAAGTTACCGACAATAACCACACCCTTTTTCCTTCTCATAGGAACTCTTGATGTCTTCCATAAAGCATGCAGCTAATGATCTTGTCTTGTCCACAACTGGTCCATAAAGAGAGCTCTTAGGAGTTCTGCTGGACTGGAAAAAGGAAATGAAAAGCAATTTTTGAAATGATCTAAGTCGCTGCAGTAAGCATGCAGGGAAACGAGCTTCCTGTTTGCTGGCTCCAACATACTGTCAGCATTTCAACACTTCACTAAGCTGATTTAAATCCTAGCATTCTTGGTGTTGCATTACTTGGCCGAAGCATCATGCATTCAGATGGAGTTCAGCCTTCGCAGAGCGAAATAATGTGCTAACAGCATCCTAGCTAACATACGTTACTTTTTTCTTTTAAGCCACAGTAGATCATTTTTATTTCAAAAAATTTGTATTTTTTTGCATACTTGTTAAAACTAACGTCACATTGTGACAGTATAATATGAGACAGATAATCTGTGTGCACACTGGGATGATTGACAGCGCTAAGACCCTCCCCCTTCCTCTGATTGGTTGGTTCTAACTAGCACTGGGAGAAGGGGGAGGAGCTTGATTTTTTTTTTTCTTTTTTTTTTTTTTTTCAGATTTTGTTTTTTACTTGGCTGCCAAAACATAGACAGTTTTAATAAATATGTAAAGAAAAAAAAATATTATTTTTAATAAACATTACACAAAGCAGCTTTAAATCTGTGTCAAAAATAAGACACTGGTGTCGGTGACAACACAGTCACTTATTCCCGCTGTTTCTGGTTGTCACAACTCAGAGCGATGCTGAGACGATCGGCGCTCCTGCAGAGCCCACAGCCAAGCGAGTACGACATAATTACCTGACCACTGAGGCAGCTTTAGCCGTCTCTCTTCCAGTTCCCGTGGAGACGGAGAAGGAACCAGTCCGCATTCGCAGAGGCGCATTACCCTGGAGCCTGCGTGTGTCACCCTCCAATGCTGAAAACCACAAATGCTCCTTGCACCTACTGAAAGTATCGGCACATGGAGTTGATGCAGGAAGAAGCTGATGGTTATTTCTGACTGACCTGACGCAGGAGGAAACCCTTTGAATGACAAGAGGGGCTGACATGGAAATTCCACATAATAATTATTATATATTTTTAACGTTTTGCATTTTATCTCTGCAGAAAGCTGTTTTTACTTTAAAAAAACCCCTCCTAAGCACAGTCCTTAAATTTTTAATGAGGTCAGGACTATTGCATAATTAAAATGTTAGCCTGCTTCATCCATTTCCAAACTGCTGTTGTCGAGTGTTTGGTAGCTTTTCATTTGAGGCTTGGTTGAGCCTTTAAAGCTGAAACAAGCTTCTGCCACAAGCCCTGCTAAGTAGGCTGATTGGCCCTGATGAGTTTGTGAAGTTCTAAATACACATCATAGTCCAGTACCGGTGTTAGTGATGCCTGATATATCAGTTACTAAAGCTGGAAACCAGCGATCTGAAATCTGGGTGTAGAGATGAACTTTGACCTGAACCCTTCATAAATATGGTTACAAAATCAGCCTTCTGGCACCTGAAGAACATTTCTAAGACAAGATCTAGACTTTAGTTGCGTTGATTGCCAACCTGTTCAGAGATGCTTTTGATTACTATGAAGTGAAACATTGATCAACATATTTGATGTTTGATTGAATGTAAACTTTAATGCTTATTTCACAGTTGGTTGCTGTGTTGACGGTTTCATCATGTAAATCACTTTGAACTGCCTTGTTGATGAAATGTTGGACACAAATGAACTTTTTTCACGTCATCATCGGCTCCATAAGTCAAACTGGGTCGATATTAATAATCAATGATTATTTCTGTCTTGTTATCGTTTGCGGTTGTGTTTCTGGAGGCTGTTTGACTTGCGGGATTTCTGTGGGCAGGCTACAGTAGTAATGATGCAACGCAGCATTATTAGGTGTTTAACTGAAGCAGAGGAGCAATGTCAGCTGTGTTTGTTTTACAGTTTGAACTTATAGAGAAATGTATAATATCAGTAATAACCTTATTGGATATTGACCATAACAGTAATATTAATATTGGATATCAACATTGGCCCCAATTGCATTTCTAGCACTTGCATGTTCTTTAGGCTTAGATAATCACGGCCAATGCTGATCTCTGATGGCTGTCATTAAAACAACGAGCTCCTCCAACACATTTCCTAATTTCTCCTGCTACTTTAAAAGCTGTACTAACACCCTGCTCTGCTTCTCTCCTCCAGATTATTAATGTTTTAGTAAAGCGCCCTCTAATGCAAACGCAATAAGCATTTCGTACTTTACAGGCGTATCTGTTGCATCCTGCTGAGGCTCCGTTGGCCAGTGTCAACATGGCGGCCAGTTTTAAGCTAAGTTGTGGTTAAATTAAGCAATAAATCCTGGGCGCTCTCTCAGTTGTACGGTACAGAGCGGGATTTTTTTCCTTCTCTCTTTTTTTTTTTTTTTTTTTTTTACATCCATCTCCGCTCATTAGGCCCTGATGTTAAGTACCCGTGCTTACTGCATGAAGCATTCCTCCTGTGCAGTTGTGTCACCTAATGGCATGTTGAGAAAAGCATTTTCAGCCGGCGAGTGAAAACCACACGTAGGATCTTGAATAGACGGGTTCTGCGGAAGGCTGAAACCAAACCGGGGGTCGATTTTTGTCGCTGATTACGTTTTGATGCAATGATACCGGACTGGGTTCGCGTCACGCTTGGCATCCAGGAGACAGAAGGTTTCTTCTTTGTTTTTGGGTCGGCGTTAAATGTCTGTGAAGGACGAGTCCAGATGTAAGCTGTAGAAGAGAAGCGAAGTGCCATCCACCGATATGCCGGTCGATGACCATGATCATCTTCATAATGTTGCAGATCTGTGCTCATTTCTGATCCTGTCATCTGTTTGTTTACATGTATAAATCGCCGGACGAGAAGTTCCCGACAGAATTGATGAAATGTGTTGCATGATTCAGAAATGGAGTGGAACGTTTTGTGATTATTGTGATAAAGTGAAACCAGGCAGTTTTGACTTGTGGTTTTTATACCAACTAACTGCATAGTTGAGGGTTTGCAGACGTTCAAGTTGCACCGTGTGTCAAAATCAGCGATCAAGTTGAGCAAGAATTTGAGCTCAGTTTCTGTTAGAGATGCACCGATCCAATATCAATACCTGTATCGGTGCTGATATTGATAATTCCCAGGAATATCAAAGTGCCTGATGCATAAGGGCAGATCTATTCAGTCTAATTCTATGCTTTGTGCTCTTCACAACGTCATGCTTTATCATTCGTTTTACATTACATTTCAAGTAACTAACTTCACTTTCTGAACCATTTGAAAGAAAATTTGCTGCAGATTATTTGCACACGTTTGATTAACTTAGTCAACGTTTTGTTTTTGTCTGTTTTCTTTTTTATACTTCTATCTGCGCCGACTGAACAAATTAAAGTTGTTTTTACATGTTTGACCAAAACCTGTGAAGCTACTGGTGTATTTTAGTGAGCTGTGGTGGTGCAGAGTTATCAAATTCATTTATAATTCAGTACATTTATGTCTGTGTTTTTAAAAAAAGAAACATTTTAAGTCGATTCAGCTCTGTTTCTCTGTATCGGATCGTTATCGGCCGATACAGAACCTCCGATATCTGTATTGGTATCGGAAGTGTTACGTTCCCAGTTCCCGCCCCTCTCTTTGCCCAGTGAGTTTGTTTGCCACATTTCTTTCTCTCCAGAAATGACAGACGCGTCCATAAGCACCTGTTATGCTGAGCATTTCCAAATCTGACTTCATACCTAGAGGTCAGACTTGGCGAACGCCCTCCCCCCCTCCACTGCACATTCCTGCTCTGTTTTTCCCAGCGTGCCCTGAAGCCCAGCTGCACCTGCTAGGAGGGAACATGATGTGATGTCATCTCGCTGCATGCCACTGTGGAAGAAGTGAGAGGAAAACAAATATCCGTGGCACCACAAGGATGACCCTCCTGGGAAATTCACACATTTATTCTGAGAAGTCTGATCATTCCTGAGGCTCCGGTAGTTGTGCTGCGAACTGCTTTCACCAGCTACCCGTTCTGATTTAGCAGCAGCCTGTGTTAATAAATAAAGTCGCGATTTAATTGCTTTCTGCGTGATATTTACTTTGGAAGTCATCGCTTGGAATAACATCCGTCCGTTTTCCAGTAAAGAGTTGTTAAAGTTTTTTGGATTTCCTAAATGGTGCGTTCAATTAAACTGACTGCAATTTTAAAGAAAAAAAGACTATCTAGAGACAGTGTTATTCACACTGGCTTCATTGTGTTTCGGTATTGCAGAGTGCTGTGTTACTGATTTAATTTGGTAGAAACCAACAGAAGTGCAATTAGACGGTTTATTTTTGCAGCTTTTACTGGATTTCACCCACACGGCAGCCATATTGGATTTGAGGTGGGTTTGTGGGTACAACTCTAACCTCAGGGAGAAACCAGCTGGGCTCTTTTTTCCCTCTTGTTTGAATATTCGTACTTCAATGCACAAATGTGCGTTTGATGGATCAGTTTTTTCTTCCTCTTGGCAGAAAACTGGTCACTGTTTGAGAAAGTTTAAATGTAAATGTAGAAAAAGTAAAACGATACCAAGCAATTCTTTATCAGTGTGTATCCATAGCAGCTACTAGATGCCCGTTTTTCTATCATCTGAATAGTTTTGAGTTGCAGTGTTGAGGATTTTTCTGAGTTTTGGTTTTCTTTAAGGTCTGACCTAATTTTCTCCTACTTTTATTGGCTTTAATTCCTCTGATTTATTTGCTGAACAAACAAAAGTCCAACGTGTTCCTATTTTTAGCACCAATGTGTCATCGCAAGAACTAAACTTAGCGAGGAATTTAATGCCCCAGAGGAATCCTCAGTAATTGGCTCTTTCTTTATTTGTACACCACTTAACTTGGCCTGCAGGGCAGACGAACACCGAGCAGCGGAAAGTATCGACCCGGCCGATTAACATGGGTCAGCTCAGAGTAAACTGTCACAAAGCAGCTCAACACATTGTTGAGAGAAAAAAAAAAAAAACTCTGTCTTTGATCAGACATAATCCCTTAAAAACATTTTGTCTGTGTAATCCTGCATCATTTTCAGCTCAACCTCAGAAAGGAGAAACTCACTGGGTCTCATTTGTTACGATTAAGTTTTTTTTTTTCTTGCGCCGTGCGTGACGAATGATTTTCTCAACACAGATTTTTCTCATAAATGCCGGCAATTAAGCTGTCAGAGGTGCAGCTTTGTGTGTCTGTCTGATCCATAGCAACAGTTTAACGCTGCAGCTGACTGCAGTCGTGCTAAAGTTGTTAAATGAGGCGGCAAATGTGGTTAGCATCACTATGCAGAACTGCGGTATTAAATTTACTGTACATGTGAAGCTCTTTGTGGTTCGTACTTATTTGCCTAAAGACAGCAAGGTTGCTCTTTCGCCATATTGGCTAAATGCAAATGTATTGCTAGCTTGGTTAGCACTAAAAGCTAGCTAAAGACACTGAGTGTGACCAAAATTTGGTTGCAGTTGTAAAATTTGGTCTTGCAATATTCATGTTAATTTTGCTGAAACTTATAAATCCATTTCGAAAACAGAAGCATAATAAGCCTGCGTTTAAATATCACAGTGTAAATAAAACAGCAGAGAAGGCATGTTTTCACTTTGACACCAGTTTTGTGGGGGAGAAAGAAAAACTGCTTAGGGTCACTGAAAATTTCTGTGTGGACAAGAGGCATAAACAACTGAAACGTTGCTGTTTCACAAAAAAAACTGTAAAATTGTGTGAAAAGGCCTTAATTTGACAAACAAGCCTCATTGGAATTAATCATTTATTAAACATGACTATATAACTTTTATTATTATTCTCTCTATGGAGCAACAATCTAAAATAAGCTAATCTAATATTAGCTTATTTCCTAGCTTGCAGTTAGCCGCTAAACAGACATTAGCTTAACTTGCAGACTGAGAAGATGTGAAACATCTAACTTTAGTAAGAGTGCTTGGGATCACTTGTATAGCTTTTACACCATTCAACCCATATCCACATACAGTGTAAGGAAGAGTCCCATAAAACACCGTACATTTGCTCTGAGGTCCCTGCTACATGCTAAAGGCAGCTAAAGACACAACTACTATGTGTCCTGTTTGGACACATAGTAGTTTCTCAAAGTATCATAAAGATTTGAGGGCAGGGATGCTCAGCAGCTGGATGAGACAGAAATGACGAAGAAACGGGGTGAAGCAGAGGAAGGATAAACCAGGTGATGCATATTAATATTTAAGCTAAACAAAGCCAATCTGCTAATGCTAATAAAAGGGATGTTTTCTGTCTGGGCCCCCCCTGTCCTGTAAGCTCTAACACAGTAAAACCTTTAGCACCGCTCGCTTCCTGTGAGGATGTTGACCTGGGGTTTCTGCAGCTGTGGAGGAAACAGCAGGCTAACGTAATGTGACAGCGTGGAAAGAGCCCACAGGGCGATACCAGCCCAAAAACTGCATTCATTAGCATAGCGTCAGTGTGAGGTTCTTATGCAAATATTAGGACACGGGCGCGTTTTCACAACACGTTTATGCCTTTAGGTACAATGTATTTGCATCATTAAAAGCATCTGCATCTTTAATGTGTTGATAGGAACTTGTTTTTAACAGCTATAAGTATTTATTTTTAGATTCTGTCACACCACAAACGAAGGATTGTTTCAGTTTGTGGCATAAAATCATGTTTTAATCATTAAAACAAAAACCTATTCAGTCTTTTATGGGTTAGAGATGTATGGAAAAAGAAATGTCATCCACCCCTCAGGCCCTTCTTGTTCCTGGTTGTTTTCTGGGAGCAGGCATAAATCAAACTTCTCATGTACAATATCTGTCTCAGCAGTTTCTCTGGAAGACGTTTCCTTATTGCATGCAGGTTTTTACGTGTCGCATCAGCTCGATGAGCCACTTTTAAATGGGAGTCATCTGTGCCGCACGACAGGTTTGGCGCAGATTAAGTTTCAGTGAACAATCTGGGTTGTAATAGATGGATAGATTCAACTTTATTGTCATTGCACATGTCCCAAGTACAGGCAACGAAATGCAGTTTGCATCCATCCAAAAGTGCCAGAGCAAGTTGTAAATATAATATATATGGTGATCTAAATATCATACAGATGTACAAATATGATATAATGTGCATGTCCACAGCTATGGCTGTGATGAATGTACAGGCTGTGAACAGAAATATACAAATGTATGTACAAGTGTATACACAGTATACAGTATTATTGTGAATATACAGTATTGGTGCGAATGTTCAGACTACAATATCTGCAAACTGACTGTTTTGTAAGAGGCTACGCATTAGTTTGGCATATCACAGGTTTAAATGTTGTTTTTTCATGTCTTAAATAAACCAAAACGACGACATGCGCTGCCATACTGTTGCTGCACCACTTGATATTGCGTTTATTATGAACAAAAGAATCTAACTCTAAAAATCCAGGTGTTGGTTTGGTTGAAGTGAACTGTGGTGCAGTTTGAAGGCTTATGTGAACATCGTGCGGACCGGAGACTGCTCCAAAAGCAGGAAACAGGACTACAACGCAGGGCATTCTGGGAAAATACAACCAAAACAAATATCCTAGTCTATCACTAGTATTAAATGGCTTGTGGTGTTTTTGCCACAAACATAAAATAAATCCTTCTACAGCTAAAATCTGATGCCACGCCACTTTTGTTTACATTTTATGAAGAAGGAAGTTGCAGTCAACTTCTTTTTGAGGTTTTCATGATGTTTTCTTTAGTAGTTTCTGGTGCAGCGCCTCCACAGGCAAGGAGGGGATCAGGTTTTTCAAAAAGTTGTTAATTTGACCCAGAGCAGAGTGAAAGCGAACCACACCAACTTAAGATGTACCAAACGTTACAATGTTTGTCCCCGATTAAACAGAGTTTATCAGACTAACGTGTGAAAACAGCTTAAATTTCCCTCCTTGATTTGTTGTGAAGACATGACTGTTTGTTGACTCTCTGATGCCCACTGGAGACAGAAATATGCAGCTCTAGGCGATGATGCTTTCCGATGGACCTTCTCTTTTTTAAATAGTCCTTGAATAAACTTTGGAAACATGGAGTTTCAGGACAGGAGGACGCATCAATGTCCCGACCTCCAAACTGCTGAATGCTCCCGGTATGCTCCTCGGCCCTCACACTCCGTACCAGAGCCTGCACACACAGTGTGTGTTTTCCTGCACTGTGGTCACAGCAGGCGTTGACCATGAAGTGCAGCTCCACTCTAAATCATCCAGGCTCTGCCGCCCTCCTCATTAATCTCCTTCCCACTTGCAGAGAATGCACACACACCAACTCCTACAGCGGCGCACGTGGGCCGCGTTTCTTTAAGATCCGTGTTTTTACCCAAGAGCTCACACACCGAGCCGGCGGTGGTTTGATGAATTCAGGAAATGGATTTTCCCCCTGAAACTCCAAAATGGAAATATTTAACCACTGAGGGGCTCCTGCCTCCAGAGGCGATTGAGTTTGGCTTTTCATTTTGGATGGAGGGAATCGGTTGCTCTTTTTGATCCCATGTTTGTGTTTGAGTTTGTCGATCTCAGGTCAGCTTGTCTGCAGACGATGCCATTTTTTTCACAAAATTTGTGATAAGATAGCTTTTTTTTGGGGGGGGGGGAAAACACATATTTCTTCTAACAGTAGTATTGCTGCAACAGGTGGGGGAGGGGAGGCAGACAGAGGGAGAACTATCTGTATTAACATTTGGTGCAAGATTTTACACAAAATCAAGAAAGTTATGGAAAACGTTGAGCATCCTCATTATGAGACTGTCTTCGGTCAGAGGCTTCTTCAAATTTGCTGTGATGCAGACTGCTACAGGAGATCCACCGTCAGCATCAACAACAACTCTGAAGAATCTTGAATAATTTAAGTTCAAACATTTAGTTTGCCTGTTGGATGACATATACTATTTTTTTATTGAATTTGATTTATGATTCATTTTTGCTACATGACCAGTGCCAGTGGCATTAATCGAAAAATTAACAGCCAGTCCATGTGATCAATATCAATGATTGGCACAAAACCTAATTGGAGCACACATCATTTTTACTAGATCATCAATAAATTCAAGAAAATACGATTAAAGGTTTTTACTGTGTGCTTTATGCCCCTGGAGCCCTGAGGAACCCCGTTTCATGAGGACATGTTGTTCAGGAGCAGCGTTGTTGTCTGATAGCCAAGCAGTAACAAACACACAGCTACCAAAAAACACCTGTAAAGATGTAATACACAGTTTTTCATCATCACTTTTATTGTTATCACGATAGTACCACAAAATATTCTGATACATTTTGAAGTACATTTCACTCACCCACAATATAACATAGTTATAAACAACATCAGTAAATATTTTTTGTTATAATGTGATGCTAACATCGGACATCGGTATCGGCCCAGATTTTCACATCGGTGCATCAAACCGTAGAAACAACGTGATGAAGAACCTGGATAATGTAACCGATACGTGCTACACAAATCAACACCTTTTATTTCTGGAGCCATTCCTTAATTCATGATAATGACAACAATTAAAATAATAATTATTTATTTGCATTGCACTTTTTTAAACAAGTGTTATAAAGTTCTTCACATGAAAACAAATTAAAACGATATCATAAATGACACAAGAAAAACAAAAAGCATACCAAATCAATAAAAATACATAACAATGTAAGATAATAAAGCAGTAAGTAAAAAAATAACTTAATTAGAACAGAACATGCGTGTTCCTCACAGTTTCTGTGGCTGTTTTGTCCCTGCAGGCGACCTGAATGTGTGTCAGGTTCTGCTGGTTTCTCCAGGGTTTTCTTATTATTTTGTCTTGGTAATGAATCGGATCAAAGCTGGATTCAGCGGCAGGTTTTCCTTTCATGAACCGAGTTGTTGCAGCGCTGCAGCATCCAGCCTCTCTGTGTTTATGCTGCTTGTTATTTAGGCAGAAGGTTCATATCGTCTTTGATGCCAAAACGCTTGTATTCTCCTTAAAGTTGTAGCTTTTCTGGTTCTCTTCTTAACTTTTTTTTATTCCTCCCTCTGTTCTTTTTCTTCTGACTTCCTTCTCTTTATATTTTCCATTTGTCTATTAAATCTCTTTGTTTTCCATCTTCTCTCTCTCCTGATCTCCTTCCTGCTACTGTTTTGTTCAAAGCTGTTATACCCAACAGATACTTTTTTTCCCCTCGCCTCGTTTCTCTTTCTTCTCGTCGTTGTCTGTCACCCCAGCGGGCCCCATCGCACTCCTAATGAGAACACCAATGAGCCCCCCAGGAGCCCATAATGATGGGCTCTCTCTGTTGGTCTGCGTCGCAGCAGAAATGCCTACCATGAGGAACGCCTGTGTCTGTTTTCAGCTGCGCTCAGTTTGCCTTCGCAGTAATTTGGCAGCTCAGACTGTGTGTGTGTGTGCGTGTGCGTGTGCGTGTGCGTGTGTGTGCGTGTCCAGTCCAGACCCTTTCCTGCACCTCCTGACCTCTGATAGAGTATAATGATCGGTTGCCTTTCCCTCTTTTCTCACATAAATATTTGCTGTTCCTGACGTCTGAATATTATGGTGTGAAGATAATTTCTCTGGTTTCTTGTGTTGCTTGAATGTTGACAAAATCGTGCCGGGATTCTGTACCTGTGTCGTCTAAAGCACGTTTTTAAAAAAATGTTTGATTTCCTCCGCAGGCTTTTGGGAATGCCAAGACGGCGCACAACAACAACTCCAGCCGCTTCGGGAAATTCATCCAGGTCAACTACCAGGAGAGCGGCACCGTCAGAGGGTAAGAGAGGAAGGAAAACACAAAAACTTCCATCTATTTTATTGGGGGTTTTTGTGATTGACCACCATAAAGCAGTGCACAATTTTATTAAAATTTAGGTTTAATAAAAAGCATGCTTAAAGATTATTTTCAAAAGATATTTTTAATCTGAGAAGATTGAAATGAGCCTCATCTGAACGGTTGTTCAAATTTATTGAATAAGACTTTTTGATGTTTTTCTAAACCATACATCACTTTCCTAATGCTTTATATTGACCTATAAAATCCTAAGAAAATACTCTAAAGTCTGTGATTTCAGTGCGACAGAGCACGCATCTAATTATATCTTCCTTTCTATGTTAGTATAACTCTGTTAAATCCTGTCTGAGACTGTTTGAAAATGCTTAGTTTTTTTGTTTTTTGGGGGTTTTTTTTAGGTTTTCTGGGCTCTAGTGGCCTTTATTTGATAGTTAATTGACAGGAAAGTGGGTAATGAGAAAAGGGGGAAGACATGCAGCAAAGGTCACCAAGGCCGGGAATCGAACCTGTGACAGCTGCGTCGAGGACTAAATCCTTCATATGTGGGTTGTGCTTAACCCCTGCGCCTTCAGCACACCCTGAAAATGCTTAGTTATATATATTTAGTAACATATTATTATTTGTAAATTTATGTAATGTAGGCACATAATATTTTGTGTGCTCCGGCGGCAAAGTGATGCCATTTTATTACTAATTTCACTGTCGTGTCTTTGTGCAAAGACAATAGAAGAAGTTTAAGACTAACAGTACAATCCGTTCCTTTATTTTCAGCTTGATTTCTAATCAGATCATCAGCAGCTTCTTCCAGACTGTTAATCATATCCGTTTTTTTTTGTTTCAGAGCTTATGTGGAGAAATATCTGCTGGAGAAATCCCGCCTGGTGTACCAGGAGCACAACGAGAGGTGAGTGAATCCAACGCCCCTCGTCTTTTTCATCTGGTTTACAGGGTGCAGACTAAGACTGGCACGTTTTTAAAATGACCAGGCACCAAGTTGAGCCTTTGCACAAAATCAAATCAGAAATTGATTTTCTCTTATAATTGTATCTATTTTACAAATCTGTGTCTCTGTGGTTTCTGGGATTGTAGTACCCATCTGGTGCCAGTAGGTGGTGATTGTCGACATTAACCGCATTGATATTCAATAGAAGATTATATATTACTTATTGTAAACAAATGGGAAACAAATTGGATAGTTTTTATTAAAATCTTAAATTTTTTAACTAAAAACTGTTAGTATGTAGAGAGAAGATGATTTTAAAGCAAAAAAAAAAAAAAGTGTTTTTGATAAATGTCCAGGTTAGCTGAAGTGACATAACTTTGAACAGTTTTCCACTTACTTTGGACGCACTCAAACATAAACTTGTCTCGGGGTAAATCAGCTCCGGCGCTCTGAGCGCCACCTGTGTTCGTTTTTCCTCCAGGTAACACGATGACATAACGTCTGCGTGGCCGTTCCTCTCAGCTGTCCAGAAATCAAAATGAAAGGAACCCGTCCTTTGGGAAATCCAGCTGCGTGTCCGTGTTTTACCACAGGTCAACAAATCGCTCTAACCCCAACCGAGTGAAGGGTTTCTGTTTCGCCCCGACGACAGGCCCTGGTAGCCATATTGATAGGATAGAAATGGGAGACGGGACCTCCCACACGGGTCGGAGCCGTAACGGAGAGGCGGGAGGGGAGCGAGCGATGGGATGATAAACTGCAAACTGTCTTAAATCTTAAGTCTTTGGCACGTTGCCTCTGAGTGACCCCTGGTGTGTGGAAAGAAAAAATACTGGCCAGGACATGATCAGGGCAAAGGCTGAGCTGCCGTCAGAAACTGGGTCAGGCCCATCATCACACTGGAAAATGAAGGTTCTGTCCGCAGTCGGCATACTTTGGAGGTTTTCCCCCTCTGGAGTGTTATTAATAAAGTCAGGATAAACCGGCTGTAGAGATTGAATTTATGGCTACAAAGTGTTTTCCCCTTGCAGTTTCTTTTTTTGTTGTTTTTTTTTTTTTTTTTTTTTCCCAAACCGCCGGCAAAAAAGGTTGAAGCTGAAGGAACAGCTTCAACAATTACAGATATAAACATCGCTTGTATTTTACAATCCCACTGCTGTTAGCGCAATCTTTCAAAAATCCCTCAGAGAACCAGAGCGTCTCGTCTGTCATTTTATACCTAAAGAATGTGGAGCTTCTTATTATTTATAAAGACAAAAATCTATTTACAATCTGACCAAACCGCCTATTGCGCCGCCATTTTTGTGAGCATGTGAATTTGCTGATCCTCTCTGACAGGATAAATATAAAGTCCTGGGACTTGAAGCTAAAAGCAATCATTTGTTAACACATTGTGTTGAATTTTCCGCCAGAATGTGAAAACTGTTTTTATAAAAGTGTAAAAAATAAAGGTGCGCCGGCGTGGTCAATTCCAACTTAGCAGTTTTGTAAAGTTGCAACAAATCTGATTTCTTCCATAGAGCTATAAACACAAGATACTTCTGTGTAAAAACAAAACAATTCAGATAAAAACAGAGCTGTCTGTCTCTGTGGATCACTGAAAGAGAGCAGCTGGTGTTACACAGCTCTGCACTGAAACAGGATTTAAATGTTGGGCATGTAAATCCTGTTGTGCTAACTTAGCACATTTAGCCTTTCTGTCAAGCTAACTGTGCCAGCCTATTAGCACAGTTAGCTAACTAACATATTTGTATGTCAAATATTGAATGTATTTCTAACGGGTCGGGTGTACAGGATGTTTATTAGCTTGAAGCAAAGACTTGAAGTTCATTTTCAGATGGAATAAAATAATGTTTCAGTACCCTGCACGTCATCCTGGATAATCACAGGTCGCTGCTTCCGACCCGAACACTCTGCAGCGCCTTGTTTCACTTAACGCGAAGCGGCGATGTCAAAAAGTCTAACCGATACAACACATGATGTGTTGCACTTTTTGTTTCAAAGTGAGCAACGGCGCATTTCCCCTCATATTTCAAATTATTCCAAAGATCAACAGGAGATGTAATTTTATGTAACGCGTGCGCGTGTATGCGCGTCTGCGTGTGTGTGTCTGCAGGAACTACCATGTTTTTTACTACCTGCTGGCTGGAGCCAGTGAGGAGGAGAGGAAGGCTTTCCACCTGCTCAAACCAGAGGAGTACCACTACCTTAACCAGGTCAGCCTCCACCAAACTCACACATCCACACGGATGCACACACAAACAACAAACAAACAAACAAAAACATCACCAGATTTCTCTACCCATTAATCCATTAATATGGAAATCACCAGATTTCCATATTAATGGATCTTCATTTGTACAAGTGATAAAAATGCAGAAACTGAAACAGACGGTCTCTCTGCTGACTCCTGTTTGCTCATTTATCAAAACTGGAGCATGTCTCATCGCTCACAAGTCCTGATTCCAGGCGTCTGTTTGTGTGTTCATGTTTCTCTGTGTGTGTATACATATGCCAGAAGCCTACATAATGTGTGCATCTTTTTGCAGTACATCTGTGTGTGCTGGCAGCTCCCTTTTCGTTACAGTACTGCAATTCACCAAGACGGAAACAGAGATATTAAACCTTTTTTTTTCGTCTTTTGTCCTTCTACTTGTTTAAAAAAATAAAATAAAATCATTTTGTCCCTCTCAGTTCTCCTTTAATCCCTGCAACAACACCAACTCACCCCCACCCTTTCCTCTGTGCCTACTTGCAGCCCTGTTTCCATGGCAACTGCAAAACTGTGAAAGTCGGTCTGGTGCTGATTTGGACGTGTGTCGAGCGCGCCAGAAGTCACCATGGTTTCACAATTACATTATTCACACCGAGTGCTCTCACTTCTCTCCCCCGGATTAAATGGAGTCAAATACAAATAATCTAGTTCTAATCTGAACCAGCAGCCTATTGCGCCACCATTTTTGTGATAAATCTTTGACTTGTGGTTCAAAGCAACGACCTCTCAATGCTTTGTGTTGAGCAACCAAGATGATATTAGTGATTTTAACAGCTTTTTATGAATATTGTGTTCAAAAATAAAGGCGCAGATTTACTAGTTAATTTAACATGTAGTTAACTGATCTTTACCTTCACTGTGGGGGAAGGTTGGAAATTATTTCTAATCCAACAGAATAATAGGAATTTCCTATAAAGACACAAAGGAGCCATTTTTCTGTAACTGGCTCCTCTCCTGAAATTTGCTCAAGTTTTATTCTCTGTTTCAATGTAGCAGCTTAAAGGAGAGAAAAAAAATGTTTGCCTCTAACAAAGATAGTTGACTTTTTAAAAGCTTCTTGCACGTTTCCTGCTTCTTCTGACTTCTTCGGTGCTGAAAATAACTAACTTTGAGATTTCTCAATCAGTCACAGCGCTAACACTGAAGAGTGTTGTCAGAGGAAACCCCGGCTGAGTAAACGCTGAACTTCCAGTGTCCTTCCATTCCACGTGATTCCTCGGTTCATCCTTAACGCGAGCTCATTCCTGAGTAGAGTTATTTATTTCTGTGATGTCTGAACTTAGCAGGACTATTTTCTTTTCCTTTTAAAAGCAGGACTGGAGAAAGTCTTGAAGGCATTTTGCCTCTGCTGACGCTGACCAGAGAACGTGTAAAGGTAGCCAAAGTGACTGCACTGAAGCTTGGCTTTGATTTTTGTAAACTGAGGTCTGATCAGCTGATGTGTTTGCAAAAAGAAGGAAAGGAGGGAAAAAATGGCTAAATAAATAAAGACTTTGTCTTAAAAAGCAGCTGATTGTCAAAATGTTGCTGGTTTTCGGCAACAGAAGCAGCAGAAAATCCGGAAAAATGTGATTTAGAGCAGCTTTGTTGGTAATTGATCTGTGTTATTACACAGTATTGGACTTGAACAAAACCAGTAGAGCCATGTTAATGCTACTAGCCCATTTTTAACATTTTTATATTGTAAACTTTCTGCGCTCCAGAGCTACCGGCTGCTCTGGTGAGTCTCAGATTTTGACTTTGGATTTTGAAACTCCCAATAACATCCAAGTCGGTGATGAATGTTTATAAACCTGTCTGAGTCTGTGTGTCCCGGCCGTGTCGGGGACATCCGTCTCCGTCTCCATCTCCATCAGTCCTGATGTGATCACCGCTGCTCTGGTCTCCGTCTGTCCCTCCGGGACGTCCAGTCACTTCTCTAATTCACACAGAATTTTAAAACTTTCTCTTTGAGAAAACATTTTTGCAGGAGTTGTTGGTGTTTCTTTCTTTTCTTTTTTTTTTTGCTTTTGTTTTAACCCACTTTGCCTTGCTTCCAGATGACAAAGAGACCACACAAACTCCACTGGGACAATTTCTATGAGTCTGAGCTGGTCAGTATCGCGCCAACTTGTTTGTGTACGTCTGTGTTTATGGGTGTGTCATGCTTCAGTGGGGTTTTTGGTGCCAGTCCTGGTCTTGTTGTCTCTCCTGGCTGTCCACACCCCGCCTGCTTTCAGCGAACCGGACCGACGTTAGAAGCAGCCTGGCCTTGGCTCTGTTAAATGTGCTGTAAGATGTTTGAAAGGATACCTTGTAAAGTCACCGTTTTGCTAGATCTGTGGGAACACGACGAAATGTCTGTGTCCTTTTTAATTAGAGATGCACCGATCCGAATTTGGGGCCGATTTATGATATTATGTTAAAGTGAGTAAATGAAAGGCCTGTTGTCGTCGTATCAACCCTCCAGACCGCTCAGGTCTTCTGGTTCCTATTCTTCTCGGTTTCTCCAGAACCAGAACCAAACATGGAGAACCAGCATTCAGTTTTTATGGTCCTCTAATCTGGAGCAAACTTCCAGAAAACTGCAAAACGTCCGAAACACTGAGCTCCTTTCACAACTGGAACGCCATAAAGTGTCAAACTGTCATCGTTTTTCCTTTGCCACTGCAATTTAATGATTTTATTTTATTTCCCTTGCAATCCTACAAAGTGCTTTGAATTGTGTCGTTGTGGAAAATGCACTTTCCAGAAATTAGCCTTGTCCTGCCTTGACTGATCGGAAGATTTTTTGCTAACTTATTATTATTTTTAAATTTTCTGTATTTCCGCGCCGTTAATGCTGCTGATGATCTTCTGATTTCACGGTGCATCTCTACAGTTAGTGAAATAAAGTGCAAATGAAAAGGAATCCCTTCAAACAAAGCTTGTGGATGATTCGCTGCTGGTTGATGATGATGATACCAAAGCTGGAAATGCCATCTTTGTAGGGAAGCTTCAGGATTTCACTACGAATAAAGGATCGCTTGGCTTCCAACACTCAACTTTAATTCTTGACAAAAAAAAACAACAAAAAAAACAAACAAATATTGATCTTTTTGCCCTCTCGGAGCATCAACAGACTTTTTAAAGGAACAGCAGTGAGAGAAGTACAAAGTAGACAAAGAAAAGACAAGAACAAGACTCTGTATTATAATAGAAACTCTCTAGAATTACATTTGCTGATATTCAGACGAGGATCTAAAGTTTGACATGGGTTCTGATTGGAGGACAACATGATTGATCTACCGGCTTCACGTCCGGAAACTTCCCTACAAAGTGTGTGGTCTGGGTCCATTCTCTGTGTGTGTGTGTGTGCGCGTGTGTGTGAGCGTGTGTGTGTGTGTGCGTGTGTGTGTGTATGCGTGCGTGTGTGTGTGTTCGCCGATTTGGTGCTCTCCACCACTGTCCTGCGAGCCTTAAGATGAAGTGTGTAATGTTTGGTCAGCGGGATTTGTTGTGTGTGTTTAAGGGATTTGGTATCGCCTAATGGGAGATTATGTTCCTCGGACTGTGCCGTTGAGCAAACACACGAGCCATGAGAATTGGTCCGAACAAATACGACTCCCAATTTCACCACATTTTATTCTTGACTTTGGCATTGTGCGCGCGGTTTTTCTTTTTCTTTTTAGACTTCTCTTTTATCCGAGGCTCTTACCCATTCCCGAGAAGAATAACTTGAGTATCAAAATGTAATGAAATTCTCTTTAAAGTGGGCCTCCAGGAAAGCAGTCGTCAGCTCAGAATGAAACGAGATGCAGACGTCGGAGTGCGTTGGAACATTTCCTGCAGCAAAACAGCCATTTGTGTTTCTCAGTTCCTCCCCAGGAACATTCTCCACCTCGCAGCCGAAGCTGGAAGGAGGAAATTCAGCCGTTTATTGGCATAATGAGAGATGTTTGGAACACACTCAGCCAGTTTTGCTGCAAGAGCGGTTTGAGTAATTTCTGTGGAAGTGCTTTTCCGTTTGAATCGTGCATTTCTTGTTTTGTGGCGGAGTAGTTTTAAACAATGCTGCCCTTATGCAAATAGACTGTTACCATAAACACCTCGAGTTTTATAGTGATAATTTCTCTTATAAAGGGACTTAATGTCTGAATGTGGGAGTTCAACGAAGAGTGGAGTGAATTCGGCTCAAAGTATCAAGATAATTGAGCAACTATCCAAGCTATTATCCTTCTTGACGTGTATAAAAAAATCACATTTACATGGCTCAGTGGAAAGCTTTCTGACATTTAAATATGAGTATGTAACTGGTGTAGTACTTTAGTGTCACCAGAAAATGCAGGATCAAACTGTAAAACTTTAAAGCTGCTGTGTACTGCTGGCACCTCTCCACCCAACGACCTCCAGCACCATTTCTTCCCTGATTCGGAGAAGGCACTCTCCCTTTTTCCACCTCAGGATCACGCAGACTTGTAGGTGCTGATTCTTCACACTCTGCTGTGAACTGCTCCAGGGAAACCAGAGATCCAGATTTGATTAATCTGACAGACTCATATCTTCTGCTAAAGGTTGAGGACACCATAACAGATCCCATCAACACCTTGGCTGCAACTAGAAACATTGTGAGTCGATGATATTGGGGGAGTCAGTGGACTTCCCAAAGAACATTGCTGAAAGCTTTCAAATCCCCAAGATGCACGCAAACTGGTTGGCCGAACTCCCATGCATCCTCCAGGACCTTTCTTAGGGTACAGCACTGGCCCAGGGTTCTACAACTAGGACAGAAAACATACTGCTGCTCCTGAATCAGAGTCTAGGCTATATCTGGCTGATTTTCCTCAATAACCCCTGATTGGACCTTACCTTTGAGGCTTTGGAGTACGATTCCCCTATAGTTGGAATGGATACCATGGTAAAGGCTTTTTAAATAGCGGGACCATAACCTTGGTCTGCCAATCCAGGGTATCTGCCCAGACCGCACTACATCCAGAACCTCGAGGAACTCTTGACGAATCCTATCTTATCTCATCTTTTTTGGAGCCTTGCCAGATTTTTGCCCACTTCTGTCCCGATTTGAGGTCAGCAGCATCTCTACCATAGACAGTCTGCTGTCATTGAGCGTTGAAGTCCAACCAGCAGAACCTGGGAGTGCCCAGCAAGCTTTCCTCTTTTACCATGGTGAACCCCAATGTACAGGCACCTAGCTGGGGGCAAAAAGTATCCTAATGCCCCTCAGCCAGGGCAACCCCAGGGCAGAAGAGTGTTCAGCTGCTCTTAACGAGACCCACGCATCAGGATGAGTCAGACTATATCTGAACTTCACACACCAGCTCAGAGAGGTGACACTCCACTTTCTGAGAGCAAGTTTCAGTAGTTGAGAGACAAAAGCCACTTCCCAGTGGGAAGGGGTTATACTACACCAACATCCGTAATTACGTGTGCAGGCGAAGGAACACTTTTCAATCAGTGTTTCTAATCTCAAGAGGTCTTTGCAGCCTGTTGTTACTGAAGTAGTTGTAGGAGTAATTGTAGAGACAGCTGCTTTTTAAGAGATTTTTGTTTTGTTTGACTTCTCTTTAAGTCTTTTACCATTCAATCCAATGAAATGTTTTTTTGAACAGGCCTTTTGCTGTGCAGGTACCTTCTTGAACAAAGTGATGTCTTTAAAACGCGTATCTCAGTGAGTCTGTCCATCTCTCCCCAACCGACCCGTCTCGCTGTTTGTTGCTTCTTGCTCTCATAAAGGCCATTGAGTGACCTCATTCTGTCTGTGACCCCCACTGTTCAAGGACATGATGGCATCGTAGTCACACAGACCCTACCACACACCCGCATAGAATGTTTGTCAGACTCTCAGACCACCTGTCTGATCATCTGACCAACTCCCCACGTAGGCCTGTTTAACCTCTGACCTCCCCGTGTGCTGAATGCACAGCAGAGAGTCAATCAGCACAAAAAATGCCACAGATCTGGAAGCAAAAATGGAAAATAAACATTCAGGAATGAAAAAAACCCTGTTTTTGCCCAAAGATCCCAAAGACCAAACATTTTGGATGTTTCTTTTTGATGACTGAAACCGAGTCGGGTGTTTGGTGGCTGTGACAGCTCTGGGGTTGTTTGGCCGTCTCTGACTTGGTGGTGTGGAATGTCTGGTCGATGTGTTGGCATGCTGTATTTGCTCCAAAACAGTGTTTTTATACCTCAAATGATGATGAAGTCGTGATTTGTGACATCTACACCGCCTGGCTAAATCGTCACATCCCTTTAACTTTCTCTCAATGTTACGACAACAAACTTAAATGTTTTTTATTAATAGATTTTCTTGAGATGGATCAACACAAAGTGAGGTGGAAGGAAAATGATACTTAGGATTATGACTCAACTGCAAACATACCAAGACATGACTGTCTACCTAAGCTGACCAGCCAGCTGGTTAGAGCTATAGGAGCCCAGAAGCTACAATATGTTGCTTAATATCAAATTATGTTCGCCTTTTCCAATGCCCTAGTCAAAGTCCAGGCCTGTTTCAACTGGGCATTGTGGCAAGACTTGAAAACTTGATGTTTACTGATGTTCACCAAACAAAAATGAATGGCGAAAAACTTAAATCCGGCAACTTCCTGAAGACTTTCAGCGTGACTGCAGCCAACAACGGTGGAATTGGTTGTTGTTGTAAATGTATTAAACCATAAATGTATTAAATTCCCTTCCACTTCACAATGAATCATTCCCTTTGATTCATTGCCACATAAAATCCTAATCTGATACATTTCCGTTTGTCGGTAATATGGAATATTTCAAAAATGTTCAAGGGGTGTGAAAACCGCTGCGAGGCTCTATAGATGTAGATCTGATGCTGACATATCACTGTGATCGGCTAATAAGCAATGTATACTTGTCTTACTGACACTAAATTAGATATAATGAATAGGAATAACAGAGTCTGTCTCAATATTTTTGCTTAAAACAAGACTCTTGTCTGTTCTGTACTCTTCTTTTTTTTTTTAAACCCCAAATAGCTAAAATGTTGGTTTTTAACCAAAGTATTCCCTTGAGGCTGCCAAAACTGATCTCTTTATTTTCTCAACTTCCATCAATGTATCACATTGTGCCATTCTGGGTGTTTGAGGTCAAAAACAACCGGCGGCGGCTATAAAACTCGTCTTTCCCGGGTCTTGCCATTTCGCCAGAAGCCTCGGCAGACCTTTTGTTGCAACCAGAGAAGCTAACCGGAGAAGCTACCCCCCTCCCCCGCCCACCCCTCTGGACCCTCCAGTCGTTGTGGGACAAAGAAAAACAATGGAGGAGAGGGAAAGGAGTGTTGGAGAGTAACGTGTGGAAGAGGGTTCCAGAGTGTGGATTATAGGTTCCCGTGTCTTCCATTGGCGTCCGGTCGCTGTGGTATGTGCTAATTACAGCCCGGGAGAGGCTCGCTATTGGGAGCAGGGAGAAGCTGACCGAGCAGAGGGCCTGAGGAGACGCTGCATGAGGACACTTCCTGGATCTGTGGACTCCTCAGACATTGCTCAGGATGTGACGGATGGCGTCTCTCCTCCATCTCAACCCTGGTAACAAAGACTGTATGATATCAGAGTCTCATGATTGCCCAGGAATGCGCTCGTGTTCACCATCCAGGGTTTCCCCCCCTTTGTGCAGCTGTGGCTTGCTGCTCTGCAGATGAGATGAACTATGGAAATTATATGTTTTCCTTGACATTGTGACATGCTGGTTCAGCTGTTTGCTGTCAAGGCTATGCACGTCGATCAACTGACTGCTGGTTGTGATGAATGTTAAACTACGTTGTTTTCAGGGGTGGGCAATGTGGACTTAAAGTTTTATCGCAGTATTTTGTGGTAATATAACGATAAAAATGATAAGAACTATTTATTACTTTTCTAGCTGCGTTTGATTTGGTCACATAATTGTGCAAATTGGAACAATGAAAATAAATCTGCTTAATGGAAACATGGCAATTTTGAAAAAAAAACTCACATTTGATAAGTTTTCACAATCAGCAGAGGATGTTGCTACTGGCGGAAACGACGGAGAAGTGGTAGGAGGATGACGGCGTGGAACAAACTTATTCACATGTGATTTTAATTATTTAATGGAAACTCCAAAGTTGCAAAATGTTTTTCAACATTTGCAGAATATGGACAAAGTTTTGCACACATCTATAGATGATTCGTAGCTAGTATTGCTGATTGTGATGAGTGTTAAATTGTGTTGTTTTTAGGAGTGGGTGATATGGACGTAAAGTTTTATCATGATACTTTATGCTAACTATGAAAGTAATGTGAATTATTTGTTACTTCTTTCTTAGGTAACCATAGCTGTGTTTCCATTGACCATATAATTCCACAAATTTTAATTACCGAAATAACGGAAACGCTGCAATTTTTGATAAGAAGTTTTCACGATCCAACAACTGGATGTTACTACTGGCGAAAATGACAAAGAAGATGACAGGAAGTAGTGGGAGGATGACGCCACGACTTGTTCATATGTGATTTCAACCTCGCTTCTCATTTAATTTAAACACCGTAATTGTGAAATTGTGTTTTTCGACATGCTGACAAAGTTTTGAGCACATTTGTAATGGAAACGCAGCTGGTGACTGCATGACGCTGCAGTCATTACCCCACAACATATCCATGTGTAATACACTTCTCTAGAACACTATTCACATAAAGAAGCATGAGTTGCCTCACTAAACTGCACACAGTGACTACATTTAATCATATTTTCAAACTTTTTCCATGAACAAACACTGGAAAAAGTAGTAAACCTTACAATCCCAACAATCCCAGACAGTTTTGAAGGATTTAAACATTACCTGGAATTCATCCTAACGATAAATCAAAATTCTTATTGCAATAAGAAATTTGTCACAATAAATGATACACGATAAAATAAATGCCCAACCCAGGTCCTTTTTTTCCCCAAATACTGCTGGTGCTGATTTCTGTCCCTGTCTTCTTCTGCTCTTTTGTCTTCGCATGTTTCCTCCCGACACCAGCAGGACTGTTTCACCGTGGAGGGAGAAGACCTGAAGCATGACTTTGAGCGGCTGCAGCTGGCCATGGAGATGGTCAGGTTCTTACCGTCCACTCGCAAACAGTAAGGCCGAGGCGTGACCCCCGCTGACCCACTAGGATATTAAATCAACCTGTAACCCTCCCATACGTTTCTATCAGCCTGTGTCGATTTATTTACGGCCTCTCCTCAACTCACGTCGATATCTCAGCGGGACAGGTGGGCTGGGAACGATCGGCAAGCGATAACAAAATGGCGCATTTCTTGTCAGGATTTTCTCCCTGCTGTCTGCCATCCTGCACCTGGGGAACATCCGTTACAAGAAGAAGACCTACAGGGACGACTCCATCGACATCTGTAACCCGGAGGGGCTGCCCATCGTCTCAGAGCTGCTGGAGGTCAGCAAACGCAGATTGGAAATGTTTTTGTTTAGTTCATAGTGTCAGGAAAGTCACTGTTTCAGAAACATTCTAGATGCACAAGAAACTTATTTATGTCACTGCTGTGTTTGCTGTAACACCCAGAACCAGATTTATAAGAATGTGGGCTTAAGCCGGTTTTGGTGCCTTAATCACTAAAGAAAAGCAAATTACATCAATAGATGTGAGCTGATGAATGGTAAGTTTAACACGTCCTTTAGCCATTAACTCTGATGTTCCTAAAGAAATTGTCCAGAGAAATCAAGAAAGAAAAAAAATTCTTCATAAAGATCTCAAAATATTAATATAACTCACCTGATATCTGTCCATGAGTTTGATATGAAGAAAAATGTTTTCAAAACATGCATTCATTTAAATTTTTTTTTTTTTAATTGTTGGTGCCCCCTAAAAAATTGGTGCCCTGGGCTGCTGCCCTTCCTAAAGTCTGATCTGAAAGCGTTTAACCTCTGCTCTGCTGCAGTTGTTGAACGCTGCTTGAATGTGATTTTACCACCTGAACGCGAGTTTTTTTAAATAACTAAGCTGTTGACAGCAGAGATGAAGAGGCGCTTCAGGTCCCAGAGAGCCGTCCAAACATCCAGGGATTTGACAAAACGTCGTTAAAGTTCGGGTTGTTTTCAGACGGCTGCAGCCGAACATCAAGCTTATCTTTGACTCCACTTGTTGAAAACATCAGGCACTGATATCGGCTGCTAACATGCTGTCAGCGCCTGTGTTTGAGCACTGATTATAGATTACTTTAAGATGGAGTTGAAATGATTGATCGTAATTAATTAAATAATCAACTAATTTTGTAAACGATTAATCGTCCATAAATAAAAAAGTCTGTTTGCTAAAAAAAACCCACTAATTACACCAAAACTATCCAAAAAGCTATGCATTTTTCTAATATTGTACTAAATGTATTCTCAGTTGGATTTCTAATTAGGTGACTCCTGAAGGCATGCAGGTTACATGTGACTTTATTTATGGGTATCAGAGTAAAGGAGGCTGAATCAGGCCTGGGCAATATGGCATAAAACTTAAATTTCTTCATGTTTTCATACCAGGTTAGATTTTTATTCTCGGGGGGGTGGGGGGGTTCTAAAAAAGAAAGTACAAATGATGGAAAATATTTTCAAAACAGAGCTTTTATTTCAGTCACCCCTTTCTGTGAGTTGTGCAAAGGAGTATTAGGGCCAGGCTGCAACTATTATTGTATAATTACGAGGATACAATCCTGATATTAGCAGAAAAAAAACGTGTTCTTACGGGAAGAACGAGAAAAAAAGGCTTTAAGTAACCAAAAATGAACAATAATCTCCAAACTCTAGGTTGAATGTGACTGCATGAAACGCTTTCTAGATCCGTGTTCGTGGTCATAATGAGGCGACCACCAAGCAGTGTAAGTTCTGCTCTAAAGCTTTGCGTTCCTGGAAAAGTGCAGCCATCTCTTCCTCAGCACGCGTTATTTTTCTTTGTAAGGACAAAAGTTCAGGTGAAGTTCCTTTCTTCCTCTCGCCTCATAATGAGGTTGTAGATGTAAAAACTAACTCCGGCCGTTAAAAGGCGTCAGTCCTGCTGCTCCTGAAAGAGTCTCAGGTCTCAGGCTCCTCTTTCTCTCCGTTTGTTTCACCCGCTTCCTTTCATCCCTTTCTGTTTTTTTCCTAAACCTGATGAGTTTCAGTTTAGCAACCGTGTTTTCTGTGAGCTAATCAGTCTGCTGTGTGAGTTTAGTCTGCTGCAGACCTGTTATCTGTCCGCAGGACGGAAAAAACAGCTCCTGGCCCGGCCCGACGGGCCGCGCAGTGTTTACACGTCTCTGTGGCAGGCTGCGGAGACGCTGAGATCAGACCGCGCACGCACACGCCGACTGAAGCCGTTAGCCGGACGCGCTCGTCGAGTCCCAAACAAAGCAGCGTACCGAGCGTTGCCTGTCAACATCGCCGCGGGGATGTTATGACTGCGGAGAGCATGCCAGGGTCCCAGCATCCAGACTGGACTCTCTGACCCTCCACTCTTTCTCCGTCTCCGGAGATCCAGAGTGGCATTGACGTAAGCCGAGCCACATGTTGGCCACATGCTCAGGGGCCGGAGTTTTAATTTCCAGCTTATTTAGACGTCTGTCAGCCCGCACCGAGGCAAAGGCCCATTGAGACGTTTGGAGCTCGCTTCGAGCAACCATTGAGGAGACGACGCTTACAGACGCATTATGAAGCCGTAGAGTCAGGAGAGAGGTTTTCTTTTTATTTGTTTTGTAAGGTTTTTTTACAGAAGGAATGTTTTAAGACAATTGTTGACTGCAGTCAACCAGTACTTCAGGTATTGGGTTTGCTTTCGCAGCAAGAGCCTGCTTGGTTTGGATTTCCTTTTTCCTTTTTTATAAATGAAAACTACATTTTCTTTACACTCAGGTGACCTTTGTGTTGTATTAAAATATGATTATCTAGAAACGTTTATTAGTGGAACAAAAAGAAAAACATCAGAAGTTAAAACAAAAGCTAATACTTTTCTTTGAACTATGATTCATGACCAATGGACTAGAATGACAACAGAAATTACCGTTTTCTGCAACTTAAAACTCACGAGTCGTCCGTTTTGGTTCAATGTGTCAAGCGGATGTGAACCAGGGGACTTTTTTTTGTCCTTTCTGAAAGGGTAAGAACTGAGGTAAAAGGAGTTGACTTGGACTTCCTGCTTCCTGTAGAGGCAAATCTGGAAGAGGAAGTGTGGCTCGTGTGGGCCGACGGATTGCTGTCAGACCTGATCCGAGGTTTGAAGTTGACTGATTGGCAAAAAGGGTTTCAGTGCAGAGTGAAAACCAGAGGGGTGACACGTAGCATCCGTAAGATATAGGGTTGCTCCTGATTCAAGGAGTTCAAAAGACTTTGGAAAGACTGGAAATAAAACCTCCAAACCAGAGCTTGTAAAACTCCTGAGTGTTGAGCTATTAGGGCGGTGATGATGGCAAAACGCTAAGCCTGTTACCAAGCAACAAAAACTCGGAAACGTAGCGTCTAAAGACCAATCACCGGCAAGCAGAATGGGCTTTGCTCCTAGCCGAGGGATTACCAGGCAGTGTGAAACGAAGTCTGATTATACCACCCCCTGTGATTTACTCACTGCACACACACTCCTCCAGTGTCCTCAACCCACTTCTGTCCCTATCAAAGCCCTTCACCAAAATGGACCCCTAATGGTGTTAACTAAAATGCCAACACACTCCGTTTCTTACATGAAGACATCAGAGATGAATCCACACAAACACGCGGAGGCTGAGCAGCATCAGCTGTTGGTCTCTCTCCCATAATCCCTGCCGATGGAGGAGATGTGTGCAGTGACATCTGCTGCTCCCACTGTGGCCCCCGTCGTCAGGGCCCGGTCCGCTGCAGGCCACATTCAATTGTCCTACATGCGCACAGAGCAGCGCTCACAGGCTAATCTCGGTCAGCGGCGTTAGATGGAAGCGCTGTGGCTTGGGTTTGGGTTGAGGGTCGTTAACATGACCCTTAACGACCTCCAACGTGACGTTAAGGGTCACAATGGTGACTGATATGGAAAGAACTACGTTTGAGGGTATTTTATATCAAAATCACAAAGTGATAGACACGATAAAAACCTAAAGCTAAAAGAGAATCACTGTTTAGCTGTTACTGACCACGCTGGAGGAGCTGCAGAGGTCAGATGGGAGAATCTGGGTGTTTTCACCCCTGATGGTCCAGTAAACTCGGTTACAACATTTGTTATACCTTCAGCTGGTGTGGTTTTCTTTCACTGAGTCAAATGATTCAATTCCTTTGAAAATCCTGTTCACCCCTTTCGCCTGTGGTGGCTCTGCACCTAGAGCCACTGCAAGAAGAAGAAGGTGAACACAACTTCCTTCTTCAGAAAATGTAAACAAAAATGAAGCGGCGTCAGATTTCAGTGGTTGTTTGATTTCTCTTTTGTCTTTTGAAATGACCATGACCCGTTTATCTCACCAGCTCTAGACTCACGTTTGATTGGTTGTATTTACCCAGACTGCCTTGCGCTGCAGTCCACTTCCTGCTTCTGGAGTGGATTCTGATCTGCTTCCGTTCACATATGCATTCAAACCGCACCAGAGTTCACTTCAACCGGACAGAGAATTGGGGATAGGAGGATACAGAGTTCTTCGTTTCGGTCTGCATCAGTTTGGTTACGCGTTCACACCTCACCAAATAAACTGGACTGTCTAGGCAGTCGAACTGCAAATCGATTAAAGTGAACAAAACAAAACCGGTGTGAATTCAGCCTCTGTTTTCAGGAATTGAAGAAGGGAAACATCTAAAAATCCTGCAAGACTCAGGATCATAAGTAGCCCACATCTGGTTCATCTCAAAGCATTTAGAAACGTACACAAAAAGACTTGCAGCTGTAATTGCTGAACAATTACAGCTGCTTTATGTTCTGTCTTATCAAATCCAAATAGAACGCATTAAAGTCGGGACTGGTTTTATTCGTCACTGTTTGTTTTCCAGGTGAAAGAGGAAATGCTACTTGAAGCCCTGACGACCAGGAAGACGGTGACCGTCGGAGAGAGGCTCATCGTTCCCTACAAACTGGCAGAGGTGATTCTTTCTGTGAACGCAGCAGCACCACCATCATGGCGGCGTACCACATTCCTAGCATCACCACCAAGAACCGAAAAGAGTTTAAATGCGGCAACATTTCATTACAAACTGTAGGGGAGGTTAGTAGTTGGTGTGTCAAAGACTTGGTGCTTGTCTGAGGAGTTTTGTTGTGGCATTCCCCCGGCCCCCGCTGCCTCTCTCGGTCTCTTTGATGGGGGTCTCTTCCTCTGCAACTTCCTGTTTCCTGTGGAGTAAAGCAGCAGTGGCGTTCCTAAACACACCAGCCCTGTGGACCCGCAGTCTGTGCAATATTAAACCTCCTGGGTGCCTTGGTTGACCCAGATCGACTCTGGTGACGATTATCACTGGACATTAACGTTCAGCTCTCTCCGTTTATCCTTCTGCTGCTAAACGGTCTGAAGACGGAGAACCTGAGCTCATGTTTGTGGCTGCTGGGTCTTTTGTCTAAGGAAGGAGACATTAAATGTAGATTGCCTGTTAGCCATCCCAGTTACAATTTAGCTCAACAATAGTTTCCCCTGTCATCCCCCCACCACACACACACACACACACACACACACACACACACACACACACACACACACACCTCGCCATAGTCATGTGCTCTTTTCTTAGGAATGTGCAACCTCCACTGGAATATACAGCACAGAAGCCAGAAACCAGATTCTTGTTCAGCATGTCTGTCTTCTCTCTCCGTCTCCGTCGGTCACACACAAATTCACTTTTTCCAAAGTGGTGCGTAGCAGAGGCTCCGACGATTTAATCAGAAATGTGACCTTCTGTACTGTGTGTGTGTGAGAGTGGCCTCTGTGATAAACTTTGTACCGAGGCCTCTCGTGAGAAAGGTTCTCATGGAGAAGGTGTTGGCTAGAAAGTAGAGCGAGTGAGATAGAGAGGCAAAATTAATAATAAAAAAAATAAAAAAAATACCAGAACAGTGGTCTGTTTTTTTTTTTGTTTTTTTTTTAGATTGCTGGTCATTTTCATTAGCGCCACTTGTAAAGATATGTAATTAGGTTTGTAATCAATGCATTGCACTAACTAAGTCTCAAGCTGAAAAATTTAGAAAAAATTATTTTGTTCTTAGTCATAGTGAAAAATATTGGGAATTTTAATCCTGTGTTTTACTTCTTCAGTGTAATTGCAGTTTCAAGGGATTTCTGATTCGTAGTAAACAGTGGAGGGCACACTTCTGCTAATGCGCTAACAGCAGAGCTAATGTTTCACTTAGCGCTTTTGCTAACTTTGAAACTGTTGAGCGCACTTGACTTCCTCTAAATACAAATTTCCAAAACACTAATTTCTGAAAAGTTTCATTTCAATAAAGTTCGACATTTGCATTAATGCTCTTTTGCTTATCAACGGTTGTCAATTGTTCAAGTAGCCAGACGTTTATATTCATGCTCTTACTTTGAAGGGGATGATGACTCTGTTTCGTCATATCGTATTCTCTCTCGTTTTTCCCTACCAGTAACATTATTTCAAAAAAGAAATATACAGAAATAAAATAAAACATGCACAAATACAATATCTAAAGGCATTAAAGTTATAACCGTTCAAAGGCAGATAAAATGCGAATCGAAGTTGGCGCTTAACGTTAGCTTCCAGATTTAGTGCTTTAGCAATAGCAGAACTAATGTTTGTGATTAGCGCTTTAGGGTTAGCATGACTAACTTTTTGACCTTTTGTTTCCTTGGGGAATAAATAGGATGTGACACAGAGACTCCGTTCAATTAGGCAGTGGCAACATGGCTGAATGAGGAGCCATATTTAGCTTGTCGACATACTCGGCAGTAAAACGAAAATCTAGTCAGACTGAAAATCAAGGTATTTCTCCATGGGCCTGGATCCTATAGGGAGAGCATAAGAAGAAACCAGGACTCTGGATAATCTGGAGTGCAAAGAGGAAACTGCATCTCCTTGTTGATAATACAATCATTGTGTGTAAAATCCCCCCAAAATGAAAAGAGGCCAACTTCCACGAATCAGACCATACACAGAAGATGGATTACACTAAAACAGACATTCAAACTGGTCCTGACGAAGAGATGAAACTCACTTCAGGAGTAACGAAAGTAAAAGTTTGCCCCAGCTTGACCGAGGGCCGTGGGAGCGAGTGGAGGCCACCTGTGGAATCCATAACACGCCTGATTTTATACAAAGGAAACGTGGGGGGAGAAAAAGAAAAGGAACCTGGCAACAGTTGCGGTCTCTTCTCAGAAATAATTTCTTCCTACTTGGATAAGAATGTTTGAGAAAGTGTGTTAGGCATCTGTCCCATCCACCCACATTGTCTCAGGGAGATTTGGACAGGAGTGTCTAGAGTGTGAGCACATGAACCTCAGCAGAGCTCGGCGATTCCCGAACTTTAGCCAAGAAGCTCGAAACTGGCTGAATCGATCAGGCAGCCTGCTGTTGAGTCAGGCTAAACTGTCCTGTCTCAGTAATGTTCAGGACTCTCTGTATATTTTAACCAGGAGCTGTGCTAAATATAAAGACTTCAAATATATTCATCTTTACTCCAGATGCAAACGTCACGCTGAAATCTTTGACATAACTCTCTCATAGCACTTTGGAGATTATTTTTCTTTCTCTGTGTAGGAAGATGGGCAGATGGACTTGGTTCCTCAATTACCTTTGCTGGCCAGAACTCCAGTTATTTAAAACGGCTTCAAAATCTAAGTGGGCTAAGTATTTTAGATAAATAAATACTGGAATTATTTAAAAAGAAAAAGAAGTAATATTCCTTTAGCTTTGTAGAAGCTACATGCCAGATGCTAGCTTTAACGCCTTTAGCCAGCGTTGTCGTAAGATGCTCAGAATGTTTGCTTAGTGCAAAAATTTTGTTGCAAGACGGTTTTGAAACTTTACACTTACCCATAACAGACGCAGCTCAGCTAATCAGCTCGCTAGCTAGTTTTGTTGCTAATATACCCCAACAAAATTAGCAATATTGAGATATATTGCTAATATTGTTGCTAACTGCTAGCTAGTCTGCAGAGGTATGTTAGCAGCTAGTTACCTTTAGCCACAACCACATCGTGTCATAGAGCCAGTAAACGTGTGTGCACACGAGCCAAAGTTTTGCTTGACAGAAAAGTCCTGCGGGAAAAAATTAAAAAATTTCATGTGATACTAATCAGTTCTGCTAAAGGAAAAATTAAGACCTGAGATTAACATGTTGAAGGCCAAATTACATTCATTTAAGACTTCTTAAAGATGTGTTTGAGATAAGAGTAGAGTTTATATTTCCATATTTAGTTATTCTGAGCGCACATCACCATGGCAGCCAGGTATGCAAATCCTGTTTAGTTGAGAGAGAGAGAGGTAGAGAGTGAGAGAGAGAGAGAGAGAGAGAGAGAGAGAGAGAGTCTATCGATGAACTTAGAAATTATTGGCTGACAGAGACAATCGGAGTGATAGCAAAGTTTACCTCTCAGACTATAGTTCGTAAAGTGAAGATATTTGTGGATTTTTCATGGGAAATGTCGTTTGGAGACCTAGCAAACCGGCGTCTTGTTTAGGTGTCTGTGGTGAGCGTCAGAAACTCCCACATTCTCCCAACTTCTTTGCTTCCATGAAACTCAGCCATGTTTTGAAAATATGGTCTTTGCATCAAAGGTTCACTTTGATTGGAAGTGTTTCAGCTGAAGGAAAAATCTGTCATTTGCCTTCAGCCGTAGAGAGTGGCGGCAACATCCATAGATAGAAGTACTTCCTGTTTCTAGCAGGCTTGACTTGACGGCTCTTGTTGTTTCAGAAATATTGGTTTTAAAATTACATATCATCTTTGGAAAACCAGTAAAAAGACCAACTGTGATTTATGTTTCACTTTTTTTACACAGTTATGTTTTCTGACTCTAATTACTTAAATCTTACTGATTTAGTTACTGACATAAAGGAGACACACTGAATACCAAATGAAAACATGCTGATTGTGGCGATTCATGGGTGAGATTTTATTGTCTCGTTTATTGAGACAAATTTCCCATTATAAGTGTCAATTAATTGGATTTTATTGTTGTCACGATAAAATCCAATTAATGACATTTAAAACCCACCAAAACTGTTGCTGTTATCTGTATTATTTTTACAATTTTCTCCATTGTTTGGTCAATGAAAGCATCAATGAATTTGAAAATATGATTAGAAGAATTTACCATATTTAGTGAAACAAATCACTCTACTTTACATGACTGGTGTCTTAAAGAAGCGCATTACAAAAAGGAGGAGTGCAGTTACCTAAAAAAGAAGTAATAAATGTTTTTTATCGTCACTTGTATCGTTATCACAGTCATGCCACAAAACATCGTGATAAAGCTTTCAGTCCGCATCATCCTCCTCTAAGCGAAGCGAGTCCAAACCGCCACGTGCAGAGGGAACTCATGCTGCTGCTCAACACCCCCTGTGACTTTCAGACAGAGGAAAAAGAAAAGGGTGGAAACAGAGACAGAGACAAATGACTTCCCCTCCCAGAGCCATATAATTACAAATACCAGCAGGAGCTGGTTTACCAGCTGCAACCATTCCAGTTTACAGTTGTCTCTGACGGAGTCCTATGTTTTTGTTTTTGTTTTTAATGTTCTGTACATTTCTTGGGTGGCCCTTTAGCAAAACCTGTTTGTTTCCAGCCGTGTCACTTCCTGGTTCTCGGCTGTTCCCAATGTGTTGAATAATTAAATTACACAGCGAAACACAGCAATGGTACATGCTCAGTGAGCATGCCACATCCAATCTACCAACCAGGCAGTCCCACTGTGGGAGAATGCAGTTTGGTTTTTGAAGCATTGAATTATTTATAATGATCTTGCATAACCGTGTTGGTTCAGAGACGTCGACTAAAAATATCTAAAGCGATCAATAATGCAGGAGCGAAGAGACGGCTCTTAAGAGTGCAGTTTTACTTCATCATGACAGCTGACTGCTCTTGTCTGGGAGTCATTGAAAGTTGGAGCACCTGCACTGGAGCTTCAGCGGAGCTGCAGTAAGCAATAAAAAAAACTTTTTTATTCATCTTGCGTGTCGTTAAAAGAGCCGTCTCCGTTGTTCAAAGTTCCAATTAATCCTAGACGTGTTTTACCTTACATTTCAGGTTCCCTACTTTAGACAAACTCCAAGTCATTGGGATGAGTTTGTCCACTTCGAGAAAACTTTCATTTTTATGTTTCTAAAAAACCTTTAGAAAACCATGAATTAAAATCTGTATGAAGCAGAGATGAGCCCTGAGGGACGCCGGATTTAACTCGTCCTGGTGCTAACGCTAACTAAAGAATGATTTTGAGTTGGTAAAGGTCTGTTGACTTTCTCATATTTGCAAAGTTTTGGCAAATATAAGAATAGTTATTTGAAGATTATTTTTAAATAAGCTCTCTCTTTCTCACACTTCTTGATGTGGTTTATCTTACATTTCAGGCTCTTTCAATAAAACAAGATAGTGTCAGAAAAAAGAGAACTTCTTTTTAAAAAAAATAAACATTTATGAAAACCATAAATATAAATCTGATTGAGCCTTGTGGACACCAGATTTTACTCGTTCTAATGCTAATGCTAATACTGACGAAAGTAGGATTTTTGATATTTGTTTTTCAGAAATATTTTTGGCAAAGTTTGGAAATGAGAACATTGACATTCTGTAAAGTTTTGGTAAATAAAGAAGGTTAGACAGATCTGGTGATTCTCTCTGGAACAAAACAAGTAACGAATACCATATAGAGAAATAAATATTATGATCTATGCATTTAAGCTAAGACTATATAGAACAGAGTCGTGACTGAAAGGAAAGATACTCAAATATTTTACTGTCCTACTTTTTAAATTTGTTTAGCATTTCAGTAAATTTGATTTGTCGTTTTTGTTTTTTTGCTATCATTTAACTACTTCTAAAAGGAAAAGTGTATATTAATAAACCAGTAAAGTAAATGTGCCAGAGTGGGCCAAAATACTTTTTTAAATCATCTGTTACCCATGAAATAATGACCACTGGTCTGATGGTAAATTTCTTTTCTCAAGCCGTTTCTTTCCTTCGTTCGGTCCCGTCGGTTGACTCACTGGGACCTTTCTTCTTCCTGTTCCTGCACAGCTTGAGTCCCACTGATTCACTTCCAGAGAAGAGAAAGAAAACATGGGCTGGATCCGATCAGCGTCTTTATTTCCGTTTCTGTGTGTACCTGATCTCTCAGGCTGCTTCTTGTGAACAGGTCCGAATAAAAAGTGTTTTCTTGGTTGCACAGCTGGTCTCTGTGTTCTTCTATTAGCACAGAGGCGCTGTGGAAAGTCAGCCCTCAAAAGGAATGAATGGATCAGTCGATTCATCATATAAGAGAAACATTGCGGTGACAAAGCTTTCTGGTTTGCTGTTGGAATGTGGATGTCTGGAGCTAGCTAGCAGGGTAAACTATAGTAGGGTGTTAATGTTGGGAAACGTTCCAGTTTATTAAGGACCAATCACGTTGAAGTGCAGAGCATTTGGTTTGGTAAATCAAAGATGAAGTCTGTCACAATAAGCAATGAATCAATAAATCGCATGATAAGTTAAAATGAGATTGAAAAGCTGCCATTTCGAGAAACACTGCACACATTTGACACCCGGTACAAAGTAGTTAATTAGTTTGCACTACCTGCCACTTTTGCCTGTTTTCCCTGTCAAAGCTGGATTATATTTTTTGGTTGCAAAGACTTCTTCAATCTTTTTAGTTAGTGTTGTTTTATGTATTTTGGATATTTAAAGTGTTTCCCAGTGTTAAATGTTCTTTAGACATTGATGGTTTTTTATCTTTGAGATGGTGTACTCAAATTGATATGCCATTATTATTATTATTATTATTATTATTATTATTAGTTGAAAATGGTCTCAAAAAATGACAATGTAATTGTTTATTGCAATAATTTATTAGACAATTTATCATCCAATAAGATTTATTATTATGACCGGCCTATCAAAGATCAAAATTTGTGATTTAACTCCTGGAGTTTTTTTTTAGCCAATTCTGACTTTTTGTTGCTTAGAACTTTACATTTTCAAACAAAGTCATTCAACTAACACTAGTTTATGTCTGTTCCTGTTTGACAGAAACTAACCTCATGAATCTGTTTTTAGGCCAACACAGTGAGAGACTCGATGGCCAAGTCTCTGTACAGCGCGCTGTTTGACTGGATCGTGTTCAGGACAAACCACGCCCTGCTCAACAACAAGGACCTGGAGGACAGCTCCAAGGTGGGCTCAAAACCCGACGCCTCCTGATGGTGTGTGTGTGTGTGTGTGTGTGTGTGTGTGTGTGTGTGTGTGTGTGTGTGTGTGTGTGTGTGTGTGTGTGTGTGTATACATAACTACACAATCAGACCTGGAACAGAAGTGGAACCGTGAAGTTACTTTGTCCAACACTTTATGTTGATGTAGACGACGTGCTTCTCATTGTTCTCTGGAACATGGATAATTGATCCAGGAAGTAAAATGAGATGAACTCACTGAGCTTTTACATAAGGAATCAAGTTATGATTCCTTATGAAAGAATCGTAAGCAAAACCTTCAGACCTCTGAAGTTTTGCTTCAGAGGTCTGAAGCAAGACTGGTTTAAAATTCTGGTTTAAAAATTATAAAGAATTGTTAAGAATTATGAATAATCAGCTAAAGCTTTGAATATAAATTCTGTAACAAATTCAGTTTTTCATGAAATAAATAGATTTTCCATGAATTATATTAAAAATACTAATGGTATTGTTTTAAATATATATTTTAGCAATTTGGCCCCGATTTCAACATCCCACAGAAAAAAAAAGTTTCCAACTTCTTTTCTGCAAAAGTTTTAACTTCATCTTCATTTTAAAACTTAAAAACAAACAAACATGTTTTTCTTTAAAAATTATAACAAATTTCCTGAAGTCGATAATTATAAAAAATTATAGATTTTTTTTGTTGTAACATTTACCCAAATAAGTTCCCATTCGTCTGCTTTTCTCTGGGCATCTTGATAAAAGCTGAAAATTTTTAACTTTGTTGTGTAGCGTCGCCTTTTTTCTTTTCTCTTTTCTAACTGAACCGAAAAACACCGAGTTCTGCAGCACATCTACTTGATACATTTGTCAAAGTCAAGCTAGCATAGCTAACCTACTTCCTTCTCCCTATGCTTATTTTTTTTAAGTAAAACTTGAGACAATTAGTCACAATCAATGCGTCCATTTTTCTTTTATATATCACACACACATTTAAGATTTAGCGCCTTGACAACTTGACAGCTGAGGGAGCGGAATCATGTGCGCGTAATGTCACATTGCAGTGTTTGTGTAATGGGGTGTAGTTGTGTTTTGTGCTGTAAAATCAGTCTAACGTATTGATGGAGAAGCATTTAGAAGTCAACCTGGTTGTTTCGTCCTCCTGTCTGTCGCCGTTTTATTTCTCTGGTTTTTCGTCATCCTCTTTGCAGTTTGCATGTTGGATTGGCAGCCGGCAAGTCGTGCCCAGTGGGAGCATCTAACAAATTAGAAACCGTGTGTGTGCTTGCGTGTGTATGCGTGTGTGTGTGTGTGTGTGTGTGTATACATTCATCAGTCTGTGCCAGGGGCATTTGGACAGATGGCATCAAGTTCCCCTCAGCTCATTTTACTCCCTACAGTGTAGTGTGTGTGCACTGACATCATCTGCGTGTATGTGTGTGTGCGTTTGTTTATCTGGAGTCATTGAGGTTGCACTTTATGTCAAGGTCACGGTTCTCTTGTTGAGTTTATATGTTCAACCTGTGTTGGCATGTTTTTGGTTTAAAAAAAAAAAACTGTCCTTGAGAGAGAAATAAAACATGGACAGATAGAATTGAAGTAAGTGAAATGAAATTGGAAACGGCTTATGTAGTCCATTTCATAATTAAAGGCCTTCTCCGAGTGACTGCCTCCCAGAGGTGGGAGTGATGAATGACTGCATGAATCTATCTGATGTCCAGAGAGGAAACTGCAGAGCGGGGGCCGTAAAGAACAGAGTAGAAAAAAAATATGAAAGAAATCCATCTTTAAAATCATCCAAATAAAAATGCATTAGACGATCATAAAGCACCATAAATATCTCTGATGTTTGCAGTGTTGGAACATATTCTACCAAATATAAGTTGAAAAAATGCCTGATCTGTTTGTTTTTATCTTTAATTTTTATTTTTTTCCTGCAGATCCTCTCCATAGGAGTGCTGGACATCTTCGGCTTCGAGGATTATGAGAACAACAGCTTCGAGCAGTTCTGCATAAACTTCGCTAACGAGCGCCTCCAACACTACTTCAACCAACACATCTTCAAGCTGGAGCAGGTTCAGGAATAGCTCTCCTTCATATTTTTTTTTTGTTTTGTTTTGTTTTTTCTTAATTTTACTCTACAGTTTCACTGTTTTCAGTTCCTTTTTTTTATCTATTTTATTTAGATTTCCTTTCCTCTTCTCTGTTATTCTAACCTTTACTTTTTCTAGTTTTCTAAATTTTTTCTTGATTTTTTTTTTTTTTTTTTTACCAATACTTTTCATTCTTACTTCCATTTCTTGTCTTGTTTTCGTAACTTTTTCCTTTTCCTTTACTTTATCTTTGGTCTTTACTTTTTCTTTTATTTTTCTTTCCTTTACTGTTCTTTGTGTCCTATTTTCTTACTGTACTATTTACCCTCTTTTCTCTCCTTGTTTTATTTTATCTTGTTTGCCCTTTGATATCCATTCTTATCCTTTGCTTTGCTTTAGCTTTTCTCTTCTTTTTTCTAAAGACTATTTTTTTTATTTTCCTTAACTTATCGTATTTCAAAATTTCCTTTCTTTTCCCCTTTTTAACTTTTTCCTTTTTTCTGTTTTTCTTTTCTTACTTTCCTTTCTTGACTCGCCTCCTGCTCTAACGTATGGACTGATTTGAACTTGTTTGCCTCCAGTGTTTTGACAAACACTGATGTCACTTGATGCATCGCTATCACTGTACGGCTTCCACTCCGCTCAGAAACGCTTTTATGTTTGTGATAAATTGGGCCGGTGAAGCAAAGGGGCCGAACTGCCTCTCTTGTCTCCGTTTCAAAGGAACGGCCGCCGTAGCTGAAGCTTGGTGTGTCAAAACGAACGACTTCCTGAATAGTGAGACGCTCTGGATCGGCTGCAGCGCAATCAGAGACAGATAGGAGAGGCTTCGGACTTACTTTGATGTGTAAAGTCAGGGCAGGTGCCCTTCTGGTGGCAGCCGCTGATAAAGAGCACCAGCATCAAAGGCTGCCACGCTGACAGAGGAAGAATAACACAACAAAATGTATGGGGAGGAAAATCTGTTGCTACAGAAGGAACAAAGAGGCGTTCTGTTAATGCTTGCTCCCGTTGTCCAAACGTTCCTGAAAGCGTGTTTTAGCGTTACCATGCTACGAAAAGTTTTTAATAATAAATTTATACCTTTCTTCTGCAAACATCAGATTAGCTTTCTTAAAGGTAAAAAGTTCAGGTAGGAAGGGTGGCAGGTTAGCTGCAGTTTGGCTTTGGTAACACATGATTCATTTTTATTTAGTCTGAACTCTTTCAACCCCCTTAACACTGATGCTCCTAAATAAAAAAAAAAAAAACACAATCAGTTTCATTCAGATGATGACTACGACAGTGATGACCAGCTGTTAGCCGCTCTTCACCTTGTGAGCTTGTCAGGTTTTCCGTGAAGACCATACAGGTTTCTTTGGTTGTTTTCAATTCAATTCAAAAATACTTTATTTATCCCAAAGGGAAATTAAATGTTGTTGTAACTCATTAATTCAAAGTCTTGAGTTTGACTTTTTTTCTCCTACATGATAGTCCAGTAGACTCTGTTTGATTGGGGACCGAAATTGCAAATTTTGTTACATTTTCACGCCGCACTGTGTCACATGATCCAAACGCCTTGAGCAACCTGTTCCCCTCCTCACCTGAGGTGGCGCTGCACCAAGAACCACTGAAACCTCAAAAGAAAACAGAGCGCAACTTCCTTCTTCACAACCTGTAAACACAAATGGAGTGGTGTCAGATGTTAGCGGATGTAAGATTTCTCTTTTGCCTTTGGTAAAATACCACGAGCCGTTTCTCCCACTTTCCCCATGTTTCTGGGGGTAGAGTAGTGCATGTTCACGTTAAAAAGTCCTGACCTAAAACCAACCAACTGTCCTTGACGGAGACATGAAACTGATGACCACAGAGATTCTGTCTTCAGTCTGACTGAGTTTGAACTTTTTTTCTGAATAAGAATGAGCCAAAATCCCAGATGTGCAAAGTTACTAGCGACTCAGTATTAATTCTACTTTTTACATTTTCAGGGATTTCATGGTTTCTTTTCAGTCCAATATACAACTTCATTTAAATCCCAATAAAACACACTGTACTCTGCAGCTGTACAGCGACAAAGCATGAGCTGCTTTGTGAATCGCTGTGTTTTATGCTGGTGAAGTGCCATTATCTTTCAGACCACTTGTGTGTGTTTGGTTCAGAAGCGAGACAGAAAATGCCTGGGAGAGGGAACATAAATGATGACGCTACAAGGAGATGATTGTCGATCGGCTAGCTTGTATCGCTGTAGCTGTCAGATCTTGTCTCGTTCGTGCTGAAAAGCTGATGTGCTCTGGCAAGTTGCTGTTAGCTGAAACCTGAGCGAAGAGAGCAGTAAATGAGCGTGTAAACTGTCAGTGGAGATCACAAAACTGCCAATCCGGTGTGCCGACAGCCGGGTCGTCTCGTTTCTGACTGTTGGCCCTCCGGCACCGCAAGCCTTAGTACACACATGCGCACACACACACATCTATGCACAAACGCCGCTATTAGCATTTCAATCAAACCAGTTCAGCTACAATAAATGAGTAGTTTGGGAATAATTAGCACCCTGCTTTGTTACATTACTGGACTTTTAAACCACACTCTTGATGGACATCTGGAACCGAGTCCGGGTTTTCTGTTTTGTCCATTACGCTGCATGCAAAGCAGAAACCAAATGTGACCTGATTTATCACCCATTCCTCTGGTGGAACGTTGTTGACTCGTCGGTCTCTCTGTGCCACTTCCTGGTGATTATCTGCTTTTAATGAACCTTTCATTTGCTTTTGTTACGTGGATAAAATAAACGCGGAAAAGTGCTGCAGAAACGCTCTTAACCCACAGGTTGGTGCCCTTCATTGTTCCAGCAGTGTTCATGTTTGTTATCTTGAAATCACTGGAAGGGGCTGAGGGGCGAGTTTGGCTCTGAACTTTTGGCAAGCTGCTTGTCAACGGGTTTACGTTACAGGATGAGAGTTGAGGCGGAGTGGTGCTCAGGGCTGCTCCGAGGCGGGACAGGACGGTCTGGCCCCCCGATGGAGCGGGACCGGACTTGGAGTGATTTGTGTTTGTTTGAGTAAAGCTGTGCAGACGTCATCTGGACAAGAACCGACCAACGCCTTGATCTTTTGGATCGGATGCTTCTGGCAGCGGCCACCTGTGGCTCAGCTGGAAGAATTTTTCTGGGTTCTGGTTTTAACGAACCCAACTATCGTAGCCACATGCTGTTGATTGGTTTAGGCTTTCTTCGATTTTTCCGTCTGTCAGAAAGAATACAGCACACAGACTGAAAAACTGACAATTTTCTGGAAAATATAACGTATTCAGAGCAGCAATTAAGGCAAAACTGTGCTATATTTATATACAGACATGTGGCATTTTATGATATCCAACATGTTCAAATTCACTTAACGAATGCTGGATTTTAGGCAATAAAATGTTTATTTACTTATTTAAAAAAGGAGTTATTTATTTGCATATTTTAATGTGTTAGGAATACTGTATCAAAAATGCTGAAGAGGTTAAATGAAAAAATCTCTTGACTGAGATACATTTTTTTACCCGATTGATCGTCAGAATAATCGATTACTAGAATAATCATTAGTTGCAGCCTGACTGAGGTGCTACAGCCACTCAGTGCTGCTTACAGCTTTTATTCATTTTTGGTTTCATTCAGTGATCGCCCCATAAACACATTTTACAACATTACAACCACAAGTTTCAATGAATTGTTTGCTTTTCACAATATTTGGTGGGTATTTAGAAAGCTTAAAGGAAATTTATTTTCAAAGTAGTTGTCATTTATGTGAACACTATAGCGCTATCAGCATGGATTTAATTGCAGGTTGAGATTTGGACTTTTTTTTTTTTTTTTTTTAAGTTGTCTCAGTTTTGCGTCGTTTTTGGGCTGGAAACTCTCAGTTGGACCTAACGGACCCTGGTGGGCCGCCGTGTCTTGGTAGGTTTTCCGTTGTGCTAGTTTTGCTCCCAGTCCACCATTACGCCCTACATTTTGTCTCTCTATTCCATAAAATCCCAACGAAGACCATTGAGATGTATGGTTGCCATGGCAACCCATTGACAAAGTTTAAGGGTAACCCGTTTAAGGCACTGGATGTAGACTTGCTTCTCCATCCAGTCTGCCACCATTGTAATTTGTGGCTTTCTTCTGTCAACAAAGCATCCGTAATATTGGGGAACATCTGCTTTCTGTCGGGATTCAGAAAAAAAAAATGATTTTGAGTATCAATCGATGGGATTTCTTTCTTTTTTTTTTTATCCTCCTCTGGGCCCAACTCCCCTCCAGCCAATCAGTTTTCCTTATCAGCGCTGAGTGTTTTTCTTTTGGAACAGCAGCCAAAGCTAACAGCACCTGACCCGCCCCGGCCCTCAGCCGGACCGGGCCAAGGAGGGCCGGGGGTGTTTACGCTCAACGTGCCAATCGGGGCCGGATCGCTTGTCTTTGTTTTGATGATGTATCAGTTTAAGAAAACACACGTTTTGCCGCCGCCTTAGGCAAATACGGTGTGGTGTTTAGCCTGCGAGATATCACACTGACTCACTGAAATACAAACCATCTGGCCGCCGCTGCTGCCACGGTTACGCAATAACGTATTTGGGAGTTTTTTTATTTATTCTAATAACAATTAAAGTGATTAGATTTCACGCGGCGCAGTTGGCCTTTGAACTCGACTTGCCTTTTCTTTAGCTTTCCTACCTTCACAACTAGACCTTTTTTCTCCCGATTCGCCCAATGAAAACAAACTCCTGCTTAATGACAGACGGGGATCGATGGAGGTTAATGTATAGATCAAACACAAGCCAGTCAGCCTTCCTCACCTCCACACTGAGGGCGTTGGGCCAAACACGATTCATGCTTCCCAGAGCGCCGCACCGTGTTACGCACCCACGAAAGCTGACTAATGGACGGAGGAAATGCTGCACATCCAAACCCTGACCAACCTCATCGACCACAACACGACTCCCTGCTTCCTTCGGCGTAGCGGGAGCCTGGAGGGATTTATTATTATTATTATTATTATTATTACTGCTTGCAGATTGGGATTTGCTCTGGGATTTCTGAGCCTGCCTTCATATGCGTCAAGTCTCTCAGTTCACACAGTATGGTGGACGTATTCATTCCAACGTTTTAAGGAACAGACAGAGACGTGCTGAGTAAATTGAAATTACAAAAACAAATTCACAGATTTAAAAACAAAAATCTGATTTTTGGTTAAAATGAGGCGCTTTTTGGCCATATTGAAATTGATGCAATAGAAACACTTTTTCCACATCACGAATCATGTGACCAACAGCACCGTTGCAACCTTTGCTCCAACAAAGCCAAATCAAATGAATAGCTTGTTACCAGGCCTTAGCCAAACTTGTTAGCATAGTGAAGACGTAACTCAATCATTTAAGACCAAATGAGCAAAGTTCAAGATATTTCTAATGGCTTTCTTGCTTTGAATGCCCATTAAGCTGTACGCTGTGCAAAAGTAACGTTGACCGATGGGTCGCTCCCTTTAAAGCTGAGTATGTTAAAACTTGAAAGAAAAGGCAGAGTTAGCATTTTAAGCTAGTGTTAACGTCCTATTTTAATGACCAGAAATCCTAATAGCAGCTCTTCAGGAAGGATAGAAGCATTCTCAAATTCAGCATGTTCCCTATAGCGCCACATTTATGAAAAAGCTATATAGCTTTCTTGCTAGGTGCTGAAAGTCTCGCTCTCACACGACTATCAGGAGGCATTCAGGAGCCAATGCGACATAGTTAGCACTACTCTGAAGAGTTTCTGCAGCTGTGCAGATTAAAACTAAAGACCTGTGTAGCAGCAAGTTGATTAAAAAAATGGGAAAAAATACAAATGTACTCGGACTGTTGTGAAATCACCAGAGGACAACTGATGTGTTTTAGGAAGGGTAGATTTTATTCTAAATAAATTAATAACTTTAAAAAGCAATTAAAATTTGCGATGGCATGTTGATTTGTCCAATAAATTGTAAGGTTTGATAATATTCAATAGAGTTTTATCCATTACTTTCAGACGTCGGCCGATGGTGAAAACCTTTCAAACTTTAGAGAAAATTCAGAATCAAAGAATCAAGTCTGAATAACTCTATAAACATAAGAGTTGTGTTTTAGAGCAAAATCTCCATATTTAGATGTCCAGCATGTTTGATTTAGCCTTTGTTTTGAGAAGTCTTGAGATTCAGGAATAAAAAAGCTGCTTGTGTTTCTCCTCTTGTGAGGACATTCTGGGTGAGTTGGGAAAATGTTTTCTGCTTGTTTTTTGTTTTTCTTTTCTTGTCCATCTGGCTGCATGTTGGTCATCTGCTGTCCAGTGGAAGCAGCATTATTGTTTTCATCAGGCTTCCGGTTTTTGTGACTTGCTTAATTGAGCTTTATCTCGGCTGGTCGAAGTGAAACCCACTCAGACAGGGTTTGAAAAGGTCAAACGCTAGTTTGAACCTTTAATGAAAGTCTTTGTTAAAATCTATAGTATTTAGCAGGGTTACAATAATTTTGTGTTTTTTCATTATAGTTTAATTTTAGTTTGTTGTGACTTTTTATCTAATTCAGTTTGTTCTAGTTAGCTTGCAGCTAGCTTTTCTTAGCCATTATCATTATGAGTCCTTGTTAATAACTTAAAAATAAATTTGAGTTGGTCAGCTGAGGAAGAGCTTAAAGATGGAGTTTTAAGGTCGGTTCCTGTCTGAAATGTTTTCAACGCCGCCGTCCGTCCGGGACTCGCCGGACTCGCCCCGCGTGGGACGCGATAACGCGCGAGTCTTTCTGCTGTTGAGTCGAAGCGTAACCGACCCACGGTCTCCAAATGCCTCGCGCACTGAGTCACAGCCGGGTCGGCCTGTTTACGTTAGCGTGCTGCGTGCTCTGCAATAAAACGGATGTGTGTGTGTTTGTGTTTATCTCTCCATTAGCGTGTCTGCAGATAATTGTCTCCCTAGCTCTCTCTCCGTCTCTCTCTCTTTGAGTCAACACGTGTGTACACACAGTGTCTCCCAGACAAAACAAATTTCACCAGCTGAACACCGTCAGGCATCACCGAGCTCTCGCCTTAATGTGGTTTAAGCAAGCGCACACGCATGCAGCTTTTTTTATGGTTCTGTTTTCACTGAGTATGATGTACTGCAACCACTGTTTAAAACATAAAAACTCCACATGTTCCGAATGCTCCGTCAGTGATTCATTAAATGGAAGGTAAAAAAATAAAAATAAAAATACCGAGGGAGATGCATCGGATATACCTTAAATATTACCCTGGGGTTTCAGTTTTAATTATTAGGTGGCAAATGTTGCGGATGGTTGTCATACTTTCTTTTACTGCCCTGAAACTGGTTCGGCTTGTATTTCACACACGCACACACACAGGCATTTCTGCTCTATTCCTGTGTAAGCTTATTTTTTCAGGCCGCATCACTCATTAGCTATTCTTTCTTGCGAGCTAAATAGAGTAACCACTGCATGTTTGGAGAGACAAAAATACCCCCAAACAAATGCATCGCCAAATGCACCGAATAAATTCATGTTCTGCAGCATTTTGTTTTCTCTCCCTGCTGAAGCGGAAGGATGTGTTGTAGCGCCATCTATGACTATTTGTGAAATATTGACCAACAAAAAAGAGAAGGAACAGAAAAAAATGTAGGCTGAATATGTCACTTTAAAATGTCCTGCTGAGCTTATTGGGTGGTGGTTATTTATCGTATCGTTTATCATTTATCGTGATATATTATTTTGATTTATCGTCATCACAATAAATTCCAGTTAATGTTTAAACCCTACAACACTTTCCATATTGTTAGTTTTACTGTTTTCTTAATTGTTTGCATCATTAAATTCGAAAATGTAATTAAATGCAGATACGCTGCGTTATTTTTTTGCGCCCAAGGAAGTGCATTACAAATGGGAAATGTTTTTCAAGAGCAGTATTTGTGTTTTCGGGGCTGTGATCGCTGTCATGCAGTCACAGACATACAGTTAGTCTAGTTACCTAAACAAAAAGTTTTTTTTTAATATTGTGATAAAACTTTAAGTCCATCCTAGCCCTAACTTTTAGTTCACTTGTTAATTTGTGTTCAGGTAGTAGCCATATCCAGGTTTAGAAAGAAACCTTCCGCACATCTTTGTCTTTCCCTCTTTGTTGAGCATCTACGGGCAACAATGATTTTGATAAAATCGAAAACAAAAACTTTACTTTTATTTGGGCCTCTTGCAATTTTCTAAGAGATATTATTTCTTCACATAAGAAGAATGAATGCATTTTACCTCAATTTAAGGCTTTATTTTGAGATTAGCACTCATTTAGGGCCAGGTCTTATTGGGCTGAAAAATGAGCAATTAGCTGTTTTTTAGATTTTTAAGGGTTTTTTTTTAAAATATATTTTCTATTGATTATCCTGATAGCAGTTCCCTCCTCTGCTCACTGCCTCGGTACCGCTGATCGTTTTGAGCTTGCCTGGTCTTGGTTTCTGTCAGCCGTCCACTGTGACCGGTGAGCTGCTGGAGCGAGAACTGTTTACATGCCTCTGTCAAATGTGCCTGAACACACCATCCTCTCTTGCAGAGGGAAACTTAACACACAATCCAACCCACACATTTTAATTCCTCCCTTACTTCACGTCCAAGCTGAAGGAGTCTGTGTCTCTTTCCTCCCTGGGGACAATCCGAGGACATGACCAGAGCTGGAACTGGTCTCCTGAGGAAAATAGTTCTGCAGGTTGCTTTAACTCACGGTTAATATGCCATTTTAAATGGTTCTGATTTGGGATTTTCGGTGCAATGAAATCTTTTTTTTTTCTCTCTGGGTTTTAGGTTTGATACTGTGGAAAGAATACATGGATATGAAAAATTTTTACTCCTGTTACTTGCTGTTGTCATAGTCATTGTCTTGGGTATTGACTTGAAGCTACTTGAATCTGCTTTAGTAAATATCCGTGATGGCCACCGCTAACTAAAACATTAGCTGTGCTAAATCTATAGTTCAGCTAACACTAAAGCGCTGCGCTAACACGGTATCTAGCTAAAGTGATAACTTCCATCTTCTCTTGAGAGACTGCAGTCCTTGAGCACCACCTTAATTTTGACATTATAATTTACGTTTCACAAAGGCCTTATGCGTTGTATTTATATTTATATACTGTGTTTTATTTTGTTTCTGTACAGTCGTTAACAGAAACTCCAATGCACAAGGCAAACTTTATTCAACAAAGTTTACAAAACAGCTGGAAATATTAGTTAATTAGAATATATGGAAAAAAAATTTTTTAAGGGAAGCTAAGTGTGCTAATGTTTTCAAAGTTAGCAAAAACGCTAAACAAAAAATTTGCTAAGCTACTAGTGTATTAGCGGATTAGCGTAGGTGTGCCCACCACTGGTATGCCAAGAAAGAACTGCCAAGTGAAACATATAACCTGGGAAATTGTCTTTAATATCTCCATAGTGACCAGGTAATGACATCATGATAATCAGTTACCAGGTTATTCAGACCTACTTTAATCTTCATTACTTTATGTTTTTCATTAATGGAGGTCATTTGTCGCTTTTGTTTCCAGGAAGAGTACCGGGCTGAGGGCATCACGTGGCACAACATCGACTACAGCGACAACAGCGGCTGCCTCAACCTCATCAGCAAGAAACCCACGGCTCTGTTCCACCTGCTGGACGAGGAGTGCAAGTACGTCTCAGCACTGGAGTCAGTTCTCATTCAGTCAATGTGAAAAGAGTGGAGGGGTTTAAACATCAGGGTCTGGGCTTTACTGGAGGGCTAGGGTTATTGAGAAACATTGAAGTGATTGTCAGAAAGAGCAGGAGCTTCTTAAAGAGACAGAGGCCCAATTTCAAGGCATTCAGTTGCAAAGTTGCATTTCTTTTAGCTCATGTTTGATATATACACAGAATAATTCTGTAACTGAAGGTAACATAGTTGTTTGTTTTGTGCTATAAAATGGCACTATGTTTTACACCACCCCTTTAATACATGTGTGCTTCAAACCAGTAAACTGCCTACTTTTTTGTTTTTATTCAGGTTAGATTTTGACAGTTTTAGAACCTGATAAAGGCAATATTGTTTTCATTATGTCCTGATAGGTAAACCTTCGAATTAAGTAAGGGTGTACTTTTGATCTTATGCAAACTGTGATGTGCATTTGCAGTCAGCCCCATGATTCAGTTCTTCTATGACTACGTCTAACTTGGCAAGCTTCATGCTAACAGATTATAGGGAGAGAAGGGAAGATGCTTAGAGTTCTCATCACTCACAGTTAGTGAAGCTAGCAGGAGTCCGGGGCCTCTTGAGAGACGGATTAGGTTACCGCCATGTGGGGGTGGGCAGGTGGGGAGTACCAGACTTTTCAATCCCTGAGAATATTCTTTAACCTGCAGTGTTTTTACGAGGTGATGGGAGGATAGGTTTAGATGATATGAAACGTCTCCTGGAATGTTGATCCAGCCAGTGAAAGGTTTGTAGCGGATGGTAAATGCCCATGAATCAAAGGTGAAACCACCAAAGAAGAATGTGCAAAAAAAGGGGGGACTGGTTAGATTTGGGCCACAAGGGTGAGTTTGTGGGGGAATATTTTCCTTGCATGTTTGAGGAATGAAGTTTTCTGAATCCGCATTAGGTATTCCTTCTTTTGATTCGAGCTCCTGTTGAAAGCCGTAGGGTGTAATGCTCCGCCGGTCGAAAACAGATGAAACGTGAACCTGAGCAAACATTGACTGTAGGTTGAGGTTGAGGGAGCTACCGTATGTTGCCTTAAAATGTTTCTGTCTGTTCGAATTGTTCGACGTTCTTGAGGCTTGAGCTTAGCCGCGGCAGAGATTACACGTTAAAAACTGTCTGTGTAGTTTCCCCCAGGCCTCCAATCAGACCTTGCTGGACAAGTTCAAGCGTCAGCATGAAGGAAACGGCTACATCGAGTTCCCCGCCGTCATGGAGCCCGCCTTCATCATCAGACACTACGCTGGTAAAGTCAAGTATGGAGTCAAGGTGAGATGTCTTTGACTGAGCACAGCGCTCTCTACGCTTTCTGGTTTCCCTGGTTAAGAAGTCTAAAAACCACAAAGTAGGTCAATTGAGTCCTTTATGTTTTTGTCTTTATAGCTTTTTAGAAGTAGTAGGATTTACAGGGTATGTGCAGATTTCAGAAGTCAAATTTAAGACCTTTTAATGACTTAAATTTAAGACTAAAAAAATATATAAACATAGGAATGGATGGGAGATCCAGCTGTATTACAACCAGGAATAGCAAACATTGTAACATTTCTGGGCCAGGTTTGTGGCCTTTAAGGCTCTTCTCACGCAACCTCAACCCGTGTAGCATCTAGCTTAAATGTTTTTTTGCACAGAATGCACCGAGCCTAGCAAGTGTTGGTAACAGAAGTGAGCTAGTGGCAAAAACAAATGCCATCCAGCAAACTGGTGATACATTTGCACTTACCCATGATAGATAAAAAAGCTAGCTAGCTAGCAAGGATATATTAGCAGCTAGTTGGTGGTAGCCTCAACCACCTGGAGTCAGAAAACGCAATGAAGATGTCAGAGTGTGACTCAAAACTTTTGCCTGATAGAAAGCATGACAAAATTTAAAACGTGATTAATGTATTTTATGGCTAATTTATAATTCATTTTAATTGAGGACATTTTAAGGCCTTAATTTTAGATGCACAAATTTGAAACTTTTTAAGGATACACAAATTGTCTAAGCAGTCCTTCTGATTTAGGTTTGGGGACTGAGGTTTTTTGTCCACTGAAGCATTTTTGTGTTGGTTTGCTGTATGTTTTAAGTTATTATCCAGCAGACAGACTCAGTGATGACCTGTTTTTCGTTTTATGACCGGATTTTTATTTCAGGTCTCCCACTACTTTATCTTTATGCTATGGCAAAGTGCCCAGGGCCTTTGGAAGAAAATTAGTTAAAATATGGAGTATTTGTTGAAGTTGTCATGTTTGTCACAAATATGACACTTGTAAGAATAATTATATCTAAACATTTTTTCACCACTTAAAAGATCATTTTTATTCCATTTTTTTCAATGTGATATATATATATATAGCACAGTATAATCACCGGGGATGTCAATATTTTATTATTTGTGTTGGGAGTTTAGGTCCGTTTTAGTGCAGCTGTCCTGTGTGAAGGTTTTTAGCTGCTTTCAGAATGGGGAAGCCTATCATTGCCAAAACACTGATGAGATACAGCCAAGAAATGTGTGAGAGAGGAGGAAAAGAAACACATTGAGGGTTCTTATTTATGTTTTTTATATCTTTTCTATTTTTCTTTACCTGGATTCAGGATTCCGTAATTTGCTACTATCTGCAAACTGTCCTAATATCAGTGATGTCAAAATCTGAGACCCTAACATCCTAAATAAATAAGGTTTCCCTTCTGACACCCAAAGCCTCCAACAATAAAGCCATGGGCTAAAATGTAAGCGCAGAAAGCAGCACCACTTCTACTTGGGGCGCTGTCGGCCTGTTTTTGTGGGCAGATCTAATTCTCTGTTTCCCAGCTGTGCGCTGATAAGAAGCACATGTGCTGGAGCGGGCTGAGCAGATTGTTGTTAGGCCGTATGATAGAAATCCATAACAGCTGGTTATCGCGGCTGTGGAGAAGGAGTCGTCTGCTGAGGGCTCCGGCGGTGAATCGAATGTGACGCCAGGCTGACTTCCATCACGGGAGGAGGGAATCGTTTTATTAAAAAAAGATTTGAAACCTACCTGTGTTATCAGTCAGAAGGCTTCAGCTAATTTACAGCCTTGGTTGTTTGGTCGTGAATCGAATCATATTCTTTTGGAAACCTCGTTCATTTGTTGTAAACTTGACATTTGCTCAATAAAGTTTCTTAGAGGAAAAAAAGAGAATGGAGGAGGGGAAACTGAGCTGCTGCCTTCACCCACTTCAACTTAAGAGCATGAATATGTAATCATCTAGCTTATCTGGACAATTCATAACAGGCTATAACCAAAGCTTCAACATGGATGTTGAACTTTATTCTATTGAAAGTTTGCAAAACATCCAGGTAAATTAGCGCTTTGGAGTTTTGGGGTGGCTAAGTGCGCTAACATTTTCAAAGTTAGCAAAAGCGCTAAACGCAGTGCTGGTTTTCAGTACACATAACATTTTCCATATTGGCTGAAAAATGGACATTTTAGTCTCATTGACCACAGCACCCTCTTTTTTTATGGTATATTCGGCATGCTGTGAGAGAACCAAAGCGGCACAACTATTCTTTTAACTCTGCAATTCCTTCCCCGTAATTATGAAGAAACATTTGGCCGTGAGTAGTTGTAAACTGTGCTGCCAAATGTTTTTCCACTGCTTAGCAAACAGTAAAACCGGTTGCCATTGTTTGGTACGATGATCAGGCTCTAAGGTTTTGTGTTATAACATAATTTTTCTTGTTTTCACAGCAAAACTTGTGCTTTAAAAGTGAAAAAGAAAAACTGGATAATTAGCCTGCGCGGTGCTAATGTGCTCTTGCTCCGTTTCGTTCAGGACTTCAGGGAGAAGAACACGGACCACATGAGGCCCGACATCGTCGCCTTGCTGAAGAGCAGCAAGAACGCCTTCATCTGCGGCCTGATGGGGATCGACCCGGTGGCAACCTTCCGGTGGGCCGTGTTGCGGGCCTACTTCAGAGCCGTTGTGGCTTTCAGGGAGGCCGGCCGCAGACACACCCACAAAAAAACAGGTGAGCCACAGTCGACTGTAGAGCCTCAGGAAGTTTGTACATGAATGAGCTAGAGCTCACTCATGTACAAAAAAGGAATCATTATATAAGTTATTGATAGGAATTACAGTCTTTAGTGTCCTATACCTATGGTTTTACCAAGCTACGCATATTTTGCGTAGCTAACCTTTAAGACTTTTTAAATGTTCACATTATGTTGTTGACCTAACAAATCTGCATTTTCTTTAATAAAAATTGTTTGTTTTTTATTAAAATGATCCATTAAAATGATACTCAGAAAGCTGTTTCTATAGAGGAAAGCTGCACAGAAAGCAGCCGAAACGCTAGTCAATAAACTGTACGACATTCAAATCAAAGTGCTGTGTTTGAAAACTTGATCTTACAAAACTAAATTGGAATGGGTGTGAAATGCGTCTTAGGTGCTGTTATCAACAAGTCATATCAAAATGGAGAGAAACATGCTAATGTTAGCCTAGCATTTCAGAAAACTACTTCACATGAAAACATGAGAACATATGAGGGTTTATTAAAACTCTAACTGTGTTGAGTTTCATGTGTTTTCAGAGATAAACAGTAAACCAATGTGTGTTTTCTGGACTCATTATGCAAAACATGTAGCCATTTAGCATAACATTATGTGTTTTGTGTTTTAGGGAATGATGCAGCTGTTCCCTGCCCTGTAGTCAAAACTGTTGACAGCTTCAGCTTCATTCATCACCCGGTTCACCAGCGGAGCCTTGAGATCCTTCAGAGATGTAAAGATGAAAAATACAGTAAGTTGAAAGTAAAAGTGACTCCTGTTGTTTTCCCTAAACTAGGAAATAAAATTTATATAAACAGCCCACATTAACAGAATGTTAATGATCTACATTAAATATATTAAACAGACTCTCGTTACAAAGCCTATATTGTTATTTTGTTTTATCTTGGCTTATTTTAAGTGAGATTTCTCACATCTCACAAGTGTAGAACACATCCGCCTCCAGTCCAAAGCTATTTACTTACAATTGAAATCCATCTAAAGAAATTGTCAAGCGACACTGGAAGAACAGTGAGAAAAATAGATTTTTTTTTTATTGCCTTCAGTCTCTCATTATTCCAGATTTATCAACAGCAGTTAATAGGAGAAGTGAATGTGAAGCCCTCTGAGTTCTGGATTCATTGACTCGCCTCGAAGCAAAGCTCGCGCCCTGTAATGCCCCCACGCACGAGTGATCGCACAAATGAGGCAAGCATTTCTTCGCCAGCGGAGGTTAATAACAAGCACAGATTTTCTGGTTATGCTCCTTCATTCGTGGGTTTAGCTGCAGTCAGAAGACAAAGCCGTGGATGCAGCTTGTTTCACTGCTTTTTGTAGCCATGCAACACAAAATGTAAGACCCAGTGTGAAACAGGAGGATAATTAGATTTAGCTGCTTGGTTTTTTTTAAATGGCTTTTAAGTCTAACTTCTTAATTTTCAACAGGCTTTGGGTCAGGTTCATCTCTTAAACATAAATGCTAACCCGTTTCATCAATTCTAAGACTAATTTAAGTGGGTTCCTTGTCTTGTTGAAGCCCACATGTCAAAGTGTCAGACATCAAATTTGATCGATTTTGGAGGCAGTCTTTCAAAATCATAATTCCAATCATGCCTCCATCATCGTGCTTCACAGTTGGTAAATAATGTTTATGTCTCAAAGCCACACTTTGACTCATCCATAAATGCTTCTTGTCATTTTGGTTAAGTAGAAAAACCTCATCTTGTCTGGCGATCGACCATTTCTGCCAGAAGACTTTAAAAGTTTGTCCATGTTGCTTGAAAATATCAACGTTGGAGCAGCAGCTTCTTTCTTGGTCAGCAGCCTCTCGCTCCATGTTGTTGGTCCACGTTGATGTTTAGCTGTTGTCAGTCAGACTGGTGTTCAGCCGTTTCAGTTCATGGTCGTATCAAAGCCTTGGTGGGTTCTATGCAATTGCTGAACATCCCAACTGAGTCGTTTTTGTTATTTATCTGAAAGTGACCTTTTGAGTCAGGTTGAAATTTGGTTGTAATGGAGCAATGATCCCACACACTCATTAACGCTGGTTTCAGAACGGACTGGCCTGGAACTAGCCTGGCCGTTGCCTTCCTATGCGCTCAGTTCTCATCTCCCTTCACTGCTCTGTCTTTGCTCGACTTCTACCGGGAGAATCAGCGAACAGAAGAAGCTGTGAACAATGATGTTGATTTTCTGTTCCGTTTTAAAATTAAAATTGTAATCTGCCTATATAGGGCTGTAGTTTGCCAATGGCATTGGAGGAAGAATGTTGGAGACGTATTATTTCTGGCATAGGTGTCGTGTCCCAACGAAGTTGTTTACGACGTCAAAAATTCCCATAAGCCTCATTGAGCTGGTGTTACATTAGTGATAGCTAAATGTTAGCGACTGGCTAAAAACAGATCCAATCGTTTAAAGCTTCAACAGAGTCCACGCCTCCAGTATGCAATCGTTTGTCAAGACCTCAAAGCGTAGAACAAGCATCTGGTATTTACCAGGCTAACCTGGACGCCAACATAGTAGGAAAATCCATGGACGACGCTCGGAACCCGAGTCCATCCCAACACATGAAGGAACTCTATTACATCTGGACAATAAATACAAAGACATGCAGCTGTTTTTTCTTTTTACGTGTCTTTGAACTTGTTTGGCATTTGATCATTCCACACTGGAAGATACGGTCCAAACAAATCCTTAATAACCTTTCCACCTGTGATCTCTCCAAATCCAGGTATCACTCGGAAGAATCCGCGAACGCCTTTGTCGGATCTTCAAGGCACCAACGCCCTGAATGAGAAGGCCAGCTGGTGAGTACAGAACATTAATAATCCACTCCTGAATTATTAATCACATATCCAGTTGCTCTATCCTGTAAGCTGACTGGAAGTGGAATGATATTATTACTATTGTTAGATTCAATGCCACGCCCTCACCGTGCCACTCTCTCCCCGTAGGGATGGCTACGGCGTTGGGTGCAACGGTCGCAGCTCGCGATCGGGTCGTGTCTCGTCATCAGGAAGCCCCGCCCTGGAGGAAGAGGGCATCTTCCTGAACTCAGGCAGCAGCAAGCTCCTGGAGAGAGCTCAGGGTATCCTACTGTGAGTCAAAACCAGGGCCAATAAATCCTACATTCATTCATCTAGAATTAAGGCCTTAAAATGTCTGAAATTCATTAAAAAATTAAGTTGGCCTTCAGTACGTTAAATGAAGGAAAAAGTTTGAGTCCCCTGCAGTGGGGTGGGGGCTTTATGTTGACAACGATAAATCAAAATTTGAATCAAGATAACAAATGTATCATGATAATGATAAACAGTACAATAAATGCCCACCTTTAATCTGCAGACTTCATCCTCATTGCATTCTGTGACTCGAGGCGGTTGCGGCTAGCGAACTAGTTGCTTATAAACCCTTGCTAGCTAGCTAGCTAGCATGTCTCCCTCCATCATAGGAAAACGTAAATGCATCGCCATTGGCTGCACAGTGTTTGTCTCACTTCTGTGGCCAACCCAGACGATGCTAGGTGCATTCTGTGCAAAGTAGCTTGGCTCTACTACTATGTAAAATATCTGATTTTCTTTTGTGCATTTCTGTCAGGTCTTAAATTTTATTGATGATGGTCTTTAAAAGCCTTAATTTTGAGTCTGAACCAGCAGAAACCCTGAAATCACAGGACTGCTCCTACATACACATCATCTGGTAGTTTGTTTGTGCTAATTAAAGCTCTGCCTCTCTTATTCAGGAGAAACAAAAACTGCAAAAGTAAACCAAGCCTTCCTAAGGTAAGAGACTGACCCGACGACATGACGGCTGGGATCTGTTAGCTGTGTTTGACGAAGCTCCATGTGGCTCCTGCCTGTGTGTGTGCAGCACTTGTTGGACGTGAAGTCTCTGCGCTATCTGAGCAGCGTGACACTCCATGACCGCATCACCAAGTCTCTGCTCCACCTGCACAAGAAGAAGAAGCCGCCCAGCATCAGCGCTCAGTTCCAGGTCAGTGCTGCTGCTGCCCCCTGCTGGAAGAACTGGGGCACTGCACCACACGGGCCAAGAGCTCCGACTTCAGCCATGCAGCTATGCAAGACGATGATGATGCTGTATCCCGACTGGGATACCTGAGGACTGAAAGACATGGACTCAATGGATAAATGATGGATTCATCAATCGATCACATTGATTAATGTGATCGATTGATTAATTACAAACTGATGCTAATCACAAACTGATTAATGGATGCACAGATGGATGGATGGATGGATGAACAGATTTGTGGATGAATAAACAAAAGGATTGATGGTGGATGAATGGATGAACAAATAGATGAATTGATGGACGGATGAACAGACTGATGGATGGATGTTGACCTCTGTGTGTTTGCATCATCAGGTGTCCCTCACCAAGCTGATGGAGACTCTGGACCAATCGGAGCCGTACTTCGTCAAGTGCATCCGCTCCAATGCAGAGAAGGTATTTCCTGCAGCTCACTCAGCATCTACAGCTTCTCCATAAACTCTCTCCATGTTTCCTCTAAACTCTTCTGCTCCTCGTCTGCCTCAGCTGCCGCTGCGCTTCAACGACAGCCTGGTGCTCAGGCAGCTGCGCTACACCGGAATGCTGGAGACGGTCCGGATCCGCCAGTCGGGATACAGCATCAAGCACACCTTCCAGGTAACACTGTCAGTCTGAACATGCTACATGGTTAGCAGTCGCTTTCCGGATCTCCCATCAACTGTCTGTCGCCGTTTAGGAGTTTGTTCGCCATTTTCATGTGCTGCTGCCTCGGGGAACGAGCCCCACCAAGTCCGGGATCCGAGAGTTCTTCAGACGGATCCACCTGCCTCCCGCCGGGTACCAAGTGGGCCACACAATGGTGCGTCTCCTGGAAGTCGGGTTTCCGTCTTCTCTCTCTCGTTTCCGCCTGATTGTAACTTTTTTTTTCTTAAACTCTGCCAGGTGTTCCTGCGCGAGGCGGAGCGCCAGCGTCTGCAGACCCTCCTCCACCAGGAAGTGCTGAGGCGAATCGTCATGCTGCAGCGCCGCTTCAGAGCCGTCCTGGAGAGGAGACACTTTGTCAGCATGAGGCGAGCGGCGCGCGTCATCCAGGTGAGAAGAAGAGACGGGGATGTTTGGTTTCCTTCTCATGGTTTTCATTTCCTGGCTATTCTCCACTTGGCATTTTTTTGGTCAAGACCTTTCAAACCAACGAAGATTGTTCTCGAAAAATACTCTGGATGGTCAATCATTATTATTCATTTCAGAAAATAAAAGGAGCAGTCCCTGCTGTAATATGTAAATACTATCACAAGACTATTAAGATCAGTAATAAATCATATCATACATACGTGAATAGAAGATGTACGGTGAGAAAAGTGAACAAACCCGGTCCTGTCCATTATTAACCTACCCCTGCTTTTCCGTCTCCATGGCGATCTCCAGCGATGGTGGCGATCGTGTCTCCTCAGGCAGTCTGGCGTGGACTCGAGTGTTGAGGAGGCGGCGGCGGTGTGTCTGCAGGCAGCGTGGCGCGGGTACAGGGAGCGCAGGCGGTTCCTGCAGCAGCGGGCGTCCGCCGTCACCATACAGCGCAGCTGGAGGATCCGCCGCCGGCGCCGCTGGACCCAGGCGGCCGTGGTCATCCAGACAGCCTGGAGGCGGGTCAGGGAGAGGAACCAGTTCTGTAGGACACGCAGCTCCGTGACGCAGCTGCAGGCCGTCGGCCGGGGATACCTGGCTCGAGTCAGGTGGGTGGAGATTCAGAAGTATTTAAGATGATCTGGTATTTCTAATTTCTAAATTACAATAAAATACGAGTTAGAATTAAAAAAATGTCAAACTTGCCACACTAGTTTAACTGTTTTTGTGCATTTCTCAATTTTAAATGGGGTTCAAAAAATGTATTCATCCTACTAATGCTTGGTGTAGAAACCACACTTTATGCATAATTGAAACGTATTGAAGTAAGTTTCAGATGTTTCAGCAAAGACCCAAAACTTTAAGTGAAATTAACTCGGATGATCAGTGAATGTCAGCTCCCACAGTAAGTCCTAATAATCAGTTGAGCAACTCAATATTAAACAAAGACATCTTTATTGCTAGATCCATTTTACAAAGTTTTATTTGCTGCCCCCAAGTGGCCAAGAACAGTATTGTTTGACTTAAGGTTTCTTTATCTGAAAGCTCTTGAGAGAGACATTTCTGACCCTTAACTTCAAACCACCTCCAGGTTTAAACTACTAAGGGAGCAGAGTGAAATGCTCAGCAGACGGCCGAGGCCCGACACAGAGACGGACGCTGGGACCCTGGAGGACTTGGTCCCATCAGGACTGGACGTTTCTGTCGGCGTAGACTCTTCCGAGGAACCCGATCCCACCAAGACGGACCGAGAGGAGGACTCGGAGCAATCCAGGAGTATGGACGAGATGAGCCACAAGAACCGGTCGAAGCGGGAAAGCAGGCGCATGAGAGAACTGGAGCAGGCCCAGTTCAGCTTGGAGCTTCTCAAAGTCCGAACCACCAGCATGGGGGGTTCTGTCCCAGAAGACGCAGACACCACCGCCGACAGCAGCCTCGCTCAGACGGACGACCGTCATCAAAGACTCTCGCCACAGGGATCCCTGGCTAGTCACGGCAGCTTTGAGATGCTCAGCGTGGACGAAATGGAGACAGAAGGAAGACCTCTGGAAATTCTCCGAGATTCAAACCACAATGAGCAACCAGTGAAGGAGCTGAGGTCAGAGGGACCAAGGGCCACGTTTTACATCCCTTCGGACCAAAGTCCAGTTAATAAACCCAACCTGGGAAGTCCTGGGAGATCCATCAAAGAAAGAAAGGAGTCAGTTTCACGCAGGCCTGTGGTGGTGTTGATCAGCATGCAGAAAGAGAGTCCTGTGGAGGAGAGGGAGCTGCTGGCAGCTCACACCCTAGAAGGAGCTTCTCAAGCGGGACCCTGTGACTCCTCTACGACACCCAGTGAAGGTGAAGGTGTAGGTGCACCCACACACAAGGAACAACCCACTGAAGTCTTCCTCCAGGCAAAGAGAGATGTAGCTGGGGTGGAGAACCCCTCAAAGCTTCCAACTCAAGCACTACGGAGAGAGAACCCAGAGGAACCAGCACTTTGTCCCCCAAAGGTGGACGTCCAGATCGGCCAAAAGTCCGGTGTCTCCACTGTTCTTCCAGGTAAGCAGGAAAGGAAGATGGTCCGTCCTGCACAGGAGGCTCCCAGCCCGATACTGGACACCAAACCGCCAAAAGCCCAGAAGAAGAGCTCCGCTCAGACTGTGATCGTGAACATGGTGGAGAAACCGTCCAGCACTGTGTTCTCTCCACCCAGACGCAAGCTGCCTTTCTCCAAGTGAGTAAACGTTGAGCACCGAACAACACACACCACCTGCTGACAACGTCTCCTTGGACTTTCTGACAGTTTGTTACATTACAGCTGCGAACTTCAATGCGATTGTGTGAGGACTTGATGTGCAGCAGAGTGTATTGGGGAGGTTCAAGAAAGTTCATGTGGTTTATAAAAATTTTAGAAAATTCTGCAGTGCGACACGTTTAGTTGTAGTACCAGCTAAGTGTTGTGTCACTAATCCTAAACGTTAGTTCTCCTTGCATTAAAGCGCTATGATGTTCAGCAGAAGCTAATCCTAAGTGCTGATTTCAGCCATCTTGATACCTACCATGTTCAATGATAATATTCTAGTAATGTGTTGCTGCACATTACTTGTGCTTCAGGAAATGAGTCTTTGGATCAGACCTTCCACTCATGGTTTCAGTATCGCATCGCTGACCGTGTTTCTAATATTGCCCTATTTACCACATCAGGGCTTCAGAACTGAAACAAAAAGAGAGAGAGGAGATGAGGAGAGGAAAAGGAACTGCTCCGTAAGCAGCCTTCACCCCCTTCAAAATAAGAGATGGATATAAACGCTTCAAAGAGTACATAACCAAGCTTCAACATGCATGTCAAACTTTATTCAACTGAACATTTACAAAACAAACAAGTGAATTAGCACTTGAGAAATTAACTGGAAATTTTCATTTAGGGGAAGATAAACGTTTTTAAGGTTAGCAAGCACATTAAGTCGCTAAACGCAAATTTAGCTCTGCTATTAAGTGGATAATGCTGTGGTTGCCACTATAAAAAAAACAACAAAAAAATTCATTGAAGTTTGTGGTATAATATAGCAAAATGTGCAAATGTTCAATGGGTGGGGATATTATTCTGATTTCTACTGGGAGTGTAACTGAATAATCACAAAACACTCGTAAGAGCATTAGCTCTAGGACGTTAAAGTAAGGACTGTGCTCTATGCTGGACTCAAAAGTAACATTTGAAATGTTGGAAGAAGAGATTTTTTCCCAGTCTGGCAGTGATTGAAGGAACAACACTGGAGTCTTTGTGTCCAGCCTCCTGAAACACATCTGTCTGTTGCAGGTCGGACAAGGATTTGGTGAACCAGGAGAGATCTCTCTCTCTTTCTATGCACAGAGACGACTCTAAATCTGCTGGATCCAGAAGCAGAGAGGTGAGAAACGTCAGCATGCAGCTTCCCCAACGTACCACATGCAGTTCAGTTTGTGTTTTCACCTCATAAAAGGCATATCGGTATCCACTGGAAATATGTCCAGTCATCAGCTGCATTACGCATGTGCGCCTATGCAGAGTGTTGATCTTGTTGCTGTGGTTACCTGGTAGCAGGTGGGCCGCCCCGGCCCCAAAAAGAAAGCCCGAATGTCCCGGACGCGCTCTGACTTCCTGACCCGCTGTAACTCGGAGGGGGCCACCCAGTCGGACGACGACGACGAATACTACATCCCTGCACACTCCTGCACGCTGCCCCCCTTCCTGTCTCCCCCACGAGCCCGCCCCAACACCGACTGTCACAGTGACTCCGAGATGGTAAAAATACCAGATCTCCAGGGGTCCCCACTTTGCTCCCCCTCTCCCCACCTTCTTCCACCCTTTTTCTTTTCTTGGGTGGATCTGGTCACACACGGCGACGGGGGCGGAGGTCATTTAACAATGCTAACCCCACTTTCACCACCACCTTCAACACAAAACAGCTGTTTCTGCACTAGTCTGAACATAATCCACTCATGTTTCCGCTCACCAGCGAAGGTGAAGAAGTCTATCACCTTCTGCAGTGCATGCAGCACATACCTTGAGAGCCTGGTTGTCTCCAGACATCACTGCCTTCTTCATCTCTCACCTCTTCTACTTCTTTAGAGGGACACACCAGCAGTAGGGGTGTTACACGCCGTGGTGAAATGATCTGGATGTCAATTTGTTTCCTTCCTGTTTGTTTCTTAGTTCATATTGGTAAATGAAGGAAAACAGAGTAACAAGTTACATTAACAGAGGTTTTCTATCTGATTTGGAAAAATTGTTGGAAAGAACTGAAAATGTCAGAGTTACCTGATCTCCAGGGGTCCCTTGGCGTCCAAAAGAGGCCAATTAGGGACACCCTGCCGAAGTTCATCACATGTTTGTGTCTTGTGACAGATCATAATGAAACATGTTGTCCTCTCAAATTGTGACCTGCTGCGATGGATCTGTCCTGACGGTCCCTCTGCATGCCATGCATGTCTCCTGCATGCTGAAAACTGAGAGAAAACTTTAAACAAAGCGACGTCTCACTGATAAATTCATCTCCTAACCCTATATTAGCGTTACGTTCGGCTTCTGGTTCTGTCAGTGTCTCTGTTAGCACATTACTGTTGATGTCTTCTACTAATAGATGCAACTTTTCTCATGGTATAACCACAAACTCTAAGATATTTAATTGAGACTTCTTGTGATCGACCAACACAAAGTAGTGTGTTATTGTGAAGTGAAAATAAACATTTTTAAAGGTGTTATGGGTATGTATTCAGGCCCCTTCACTCTGACGCCCCAAAAATCTAGTGCAACCAAGAAGGTAAATCTGTCATTGTACCAACATACAATGTGTGGTAGTACAACAAAGCTGTTCTGTTGACTCATGTAACAGAGAAATGCAGTGACCAAAACAAATATGCACATAATAAGATGGGCAGCAACAGTTCTGCTGATCAGTCACACTTCCACCATCTAAAGTCAACCATCACTTTGGTCTTAGTGGTGATGATGGCAGTGTTTGACCCCAACCCAACCACGGTGGGTTTGTCTGCAAACTGGACGACGGCGTTGTGAAGATGGTTGCTGTACCCGGTTACAGGTGTACAGAAGTCACTTAATCAGTTAATAGTTTTATTTAAGTATAAATCTAGCTTTGACAGGTCAACACTCGGTGATGCAACCCTTTAAGACCTCATTAATTCCACCCTGGATGACAAAAAACAATAAACACAGGGGTTGGTTGTGGAGGATCATGCTTTCTTACAATCAAGAAATAGCAGAAAACCCTGTAGTGCCTAGCTTAAAAGGTTTTTTTTAACAGAATCCACATGACCTTGAACCGGTTTTCAGCAGAGAGCCAGTGGCAAAAACAAACGTTGTCCAGCTAGCTAGCGATAAAGCTTCACTTATCCATGGTAGGAGCAGAAAAGTTAGCTAGCTTTTGCTAACTAGCTAGTACCCCAGCTGGTTAGCAAGCAGCTAGATGGCAATTGAGGCTACCGCTAACTAGCTGCTAATGTACCCTAGCTAGTTTTCTATGGTATCAGCTAGTGAGTTAATGTACTAGCTCATTAGCTAGTAGTTTTTTTTCAACAGGAATAGGAAAGCTGGGCAGAATTGATAGAAGAAAGATGGGTGGAGCTAAAAACACATTTACTTTATGATTACGCTCTACTTTATGTTGGTTCTTATTATCTCCAATATGATTCACTGATTTCTTTGGGATTGATGCGGCAAAAGAAACGTGTTCCTGGAGAGTCTCTGTAAACTTTGACTGCTTCTTCAGCATCCTGGACAAATCTGACGCCTTCCATGGCGACTGAGGTTTTCTGACATCTTTTATTCTGCCCTGCAGTCTCATAAAGAGCAGAAGAAGATCCATAAGACCATGTCATCAGGGGACCTGGGCAAAGTGGAGATCCTCAGGAAATCTTCCAGTCAGGATGGAAGGTAGGATCTTTAGTCTCTTTAAATTACATATTCAGAAAGAACACGGCCCCTCAACATAAGTTTTTCACTTTTTGTCATGGATATCCGACGTCAATTTCAGCAGGATGAGAGGTAGGATGCGTTTCTGGAGCAAGACGAAACACAGCGAGAAAAAACTGTCAAGGGAGAAGCAAACCAGCAGGAGTGAGGCTGGTGAGATGCATGGTAACGACAGGAAAAAATACACAATTTATACACACACACACACACAGTAAATCTTACGATCACTGATGGTGAATTTCCATTATTTTTGCTCTGTTAGAAAGTGCGTCTCCTTCGCGGAGTCCAGACTTGGAAGTGGCTCCTTCGCGGGAGATCCGGGAGAACAAGGAGCCCTCTCCAAAAATGAAGCGGCGCCGCAGCCTAAAGATCAGCAGCATCGCTGTGGAACCGGCCCAGTGGCAGAACGACTCCCTGCACATCCTCACCTCGGCCCACGACTACCGCACCATGAACGAATTTCTCATGAAGAAGGTCAGATTATCCTGTCACACTAATTATATCCCCAAACGCTTTACACAAACAGCTGAGCTTATTGAAATCTAGCAAGCCTAGCACCCAGTGGTGGGCAATGCTAACTAAAAGCTTAGCAAAGCGCTAGTCATCAACATTCGTTCTGCTAGCCCTAAAGCACTACACCAAAACAATATTTAGCAGAAGTAACCATAATGTGCTAATTTCAACTCAAGTGATATCTTCCTTTGAAAAGGCTCCAGCTTGTTTTTGATAAAAGTTTATATGTTCTATGATGCCCTTAGATATTGTATTTATGTTTGTATCTTGGAAAAATCTCTGAAAAATAATTTGATGAAAGCTAAGGTCTCTAAATGTTTTCAAAGTTAGTAAAAGCGCTAAACAACCAAATTAGCTGAGCTGTTGGCGAGTTAGCGGAAGTGTGCCATCTAGCACCAATCAAAAGTTTTTCCCAATTTTCAATCTCAATTTTGCCACATTTTGATTTATGATCATTAGAGCTCAGATTTTATCACATAAAATGTGGTTAATCAAATATGTGATGTGAAGCTTTAACAACAAATAGCCATGTTGTCAGATCAATAAATCCCTCAAAATATTCTTGAGTCAAACAAGTTTGTTTCCACAGATCGCTGACTTGGACTCAGAAGATAGTAAAAAGGACACCATGGTCGATGTTGTCTTCAAGAAAGCACTGAAGGAGTTCAGGATCAACATCTTCAACTCATACTCCACCGCCCTTGCTGTACGTCTTTTTTTATCATCCAATTCTGCAATTGTTGAAAACTTACTATATGTAGCATTGAACATGTTTAAAAGTAATACTAGTGATTTTCTTTTTCTTTTTTTGTTTTATTCCTGTCAGATGGATGATGGGAGGAGTATCCGCTACAAGGACCTGCACGCGCTGTTCGAGCACATCCTAGAGAAGACTATGCGTCTGGAGCAGAGGGACTGGAGTGAGTCGCCGGTGAAAGTGTGGGTCAACACCTTCAAGGTTTTCCTGGACGAATTCATGACCGAGTACAAACCCATGGAGGGAACCATCGGCAGGGTATGAAAGATGAAAACCAGACGGTTCACATCCTTTGACGCTAGTTGGAGTTTAGTTTTGAGACAAGTGATATTTGGTATAATCGTAGTTTGAGAATTTAATGTTACGTTTGGTGAACTATTGCTGTGCTTAAAGTTTAGTAAATGTACAAAATGCACAAGGTAACCCATTTTTCTCTGTCTCCTGTTAGACTCTAAAGCGCGAACGCAAAAAATCTAGGAAGAAGGAAACTGACATCGTAAGTTTAAAATATTCCAAAAATACAGAGATCCTTCATTCCTGTAGTCATCAGGATCTACATACAGCAACTCTGAAGAAAATTGGAGTTGATTAATGTGTGATCTGGCTAATGGGTCTGCTGCCCCCTGCAGGTGGAAGAGCATAATGGCCACATCTTTAAGTCCACTCAGTACAGCATCCCCACCTACTGCGAGTACTGCTCCTCCCTGATCTGGATGATGGACCGAGCCTGTGTTTGCAAATGTAAGGATACAAACCTTTAGAAAATGTCATATGAAAAACACGATAAATTGACCCAAAGATGATTTTAAGCTAAAGAACAAAGATACAGAATGAACAACTACAGACCACAATCTTTCCCAGACTTTCCCATCAGTGTGTGTAGCTTGTGTTGCCACCACTCCAACACACTCTCTGTGCACACTGTTTCCCACTAAACCAACACACTTTCCATATGTGTGCCTGAGTGTCTGCAAAATTTGATTACACCTCCCTCTCCCTTCATAAATCCGCCTTCTATCTAGTTAGAAAGCTTTCTTCGCAGAGAGAGCCGCCTCTCCGGTCGCTCTGACTCTTCACCCCATTCTCAGTTCTTTTTTCTTTTTCTGGTTGGGCTGGAGTTGTTGCTGTGTTGACAGCATTGTTTGTTTTCGGTCTGCAGTGTGCCGCTACGCCTGCCACAGGAAGTGCTGCTCCAAGATGACCACCAAGTGCAGTAAAAAGGTATGTTTGATGCAGATCTTCTATTTTTTTATGTTTTTTTTTCGGATGCTGCTGTGTTCAATCGACTGTTCCTTTAAGAACAAAGGATGGAAAATATTTCAGTCAAAGCAACGATGATATAGTTTATCTTTTAGCGCCATGAAGGCAAATTAAAAGGCGAGATGCTGATAGATTTTTCCTCTTTCATCCAGTTGTTACACCCAGAAAGTCACTTCTAATTTCAGAACTTGAAAAAAAAAATTACAGAGAAAAAATTCACAGCTGCAAAACATAAAATTCATTAAACTCATTAAAGTTTTCACTTTTTGTCACATTATAACAACAAACCTCAACATGTTTTAAAGGAAAGGTAATGCATGTCTGTGAAGTACAAGGAAAGTGATTTATACAAAAACAAAACTATCTAAATGCTCTGCAGAACCACATTTTGCTGCAGTGCACTTTCAAATCAGGAGATGGAAAGTTTTGCTTTTCTTTTTTTCATAAAGTCCAACTGGGAAACGAGAATTGCTGAATATCATTTTGGAAGTGTTGCTGTTCTTAATTGGATTTAAGCCTGAATATTAAATTCTAATAAATATAATTTGATCTAAACCATTTTAGTCTTTGTTTTGGTCAATGGTTTTTATTAGCGTTTTTTTGTCCCAGGACTTCCTGTGCTTAGCTTTTTTTATGTACCAGGCCTTAGACGTGTTATTTTTTATTAACTACATAGATTTTAACTTAATTAAAATCTTCAACACATAAAAAAGGTTCCGGCTGGAACCTTTGTATTGTTCCGGCTGGACTCGATTTACAAATGAGGAGACTTCACTATAAAAAAATGTCTGCACTGGATTTTACATTTAACTGCATTAAGATGTTTGAACACTGTCAGATTTTTGCTGGGAAAACCAAACTAAAGGATTGTACTTCAGTTTCTGAGTGATCCACTGTGTGAACTCTGAAATATAAAGTACTGGCCTGCATAAACCTGCCTATTTAGATTCTTCCTGTAATGTAACAAAAACCTACGAAAGTAAATATGTCTCCTACTTTCAGGGATGGTTGCTTTTAACATGTGAAATGGCCCAACCCTGATTGACACACGTTCTGTTTTGGCTGCCATTCTGATCATGTATGCATGTGCGTGCGTGTGCATGCGTGTGCGTGTGTGTGTGTGTAGTACGACCCAGAGCTGTCGTCCCGTCAGTTTGGGGTGGAGTTGTCTCGTCTGACCAGTGAGGAGCGCGCCGTTCCCCAGCTGGTGGAGAAACTCATCAACTACATCGAGATGCACGGCCTCTACACGGAGGGAATCTACAGGAAGTCGGGCTCCACCAATAAGATCAAAGAACTCCGGCAGGGCCTGGACACAGGTGAGATGCGTTGCCATGTTCTCAGCTGAGAGAATGTCGTTGACATCCAGCTTCCCTGTTGAAGCTTCCCGTGTCTTCTCAACACCTTATCGATACTCACAACACGGGTTATTACTTCAGTTTTTACTAGTTTTTAGACGTACGGTTCAAAAGCCCATCTAGGGTCAAGTTATAGCTGTTGCTATAACACTGTGACGCAAACATGAAGTGCTGTTCTGTTCAGTTTGTGTCGATGTGTGTCTGTCCCTATCAAAATTAACTTAAATTAAATTAAAATGGCGACTTGAGTCTTCATCCTGCAGCTACAACCTCTGCACCAAAGAGTGTTGTCAGGAAAAGGATCAGATTTTTAGCTTTTAAGATCCGTAATCACAGTCAATAAAACTTAAAATCCATAAATAATAGTCATCTGTAGATTTCTAATACAAAAATAATCCTGCCTTCCTGCTCCAAGTCTTTACTGACTGAATAGCTATGATTACAGTTCATGCATCCAAACTTCTTCTGTTGCTCCAGATGTGAGCAGCGTCATTCTGGACGACTACAACATCCATGTCATTGCCAGCGTTCTCAAGCAGTGGCTCCGTGACCTGCCCAGCCCGCTCATGACCTTTGAACTGTATGAAGAGTTTCTCAGAGCCATGGGTAAGCTCTTTAGTTCTGTGTTTTCTGCATAAAGGTGCCGCCTGTTGGTTTACCTTTATGATGCTCCAGTAGTGGCGGCATTCAGACTGGAAAGATCTGGATTTTATTAAAGTATTTTAAGTCTTATGGATACTTATGGAAAACAGTTCATATGTGTGTGTTCATCCCTCCATGTTGGCTGAAAAAGACTGGAACCTCTGAAAAACTGGACTTTTGACATAATGTGATGTGCAGGAACCCGGTTTGAGCTCCTTGTGTTTCCAGGCCAACCGGACAAGCGGGAGGTGATCCAAGGCGTGTACTCTGTCATCGACCAGCTCAGCAGGACACACCTCAGCACCCTGGAGCGCCTCATCTTCCACCTGGTCAGGTAGGGGATGAGACCCAAAAACGACATGGTTCAGTTCTTTGTGTTTGTTCAGTGATGTATTCCTGAAGTCTGAATTTGTGCTGGTTTGTGTTGCAGGATTTCCCTGCAGGAGGAGACCAACAGGATGTCCGCTAACGCTCTGGCCATCGTTTTTGCTCCCTGCATCCTCCGCTGTCCGGACACCATCGACCCGCTGCAGAGTGTCCAGGACATCAGCAAAACCACAGCGTACGTCTCGCTCTGGATCCAAACAGTCCTCTGGATTCACAAACACCAGCAAGGGTTTTTCAGCTGAGTTGCATGAAAGCTGTTCCTGTTTTTTCCACAAGGATTGATACTCAAAGCTAAACTTTAAACATTGACTTAAAAAAAAAACAAACAAACAAACAATTGTACCCCTCAAATAAGCTCTAAAGGTGCAGGAAGTCTACTAGGATTGGAACTTTGTTCCATCTGTGTTATCGTTTACTGGTAGTGCAAATCACTTTCTGTCCATTTTCCAAATGAATCGGATTTTCGTTGTTTTCTTTCGTCTGCAGGTGTGTGGAGCTGATCATCAACGAGCAGATGAGCAAGTACAAAGCTCGTCTGAAGGACATCAGCAGTCTGGAGTTTGCAGAGAGCAAAGCCAAGAGCAGGCTGACCCACATCAGGAGGTCCCTGGTAAGACTGGCCTCATGAGTTTCAGACCTGTTGAGATCAATATTGCAGCGTAGATGATCATCATCTATGGCCGTTTCTGGACCTGTCCCCCCCCACTCATCATTTAAGCAGCAGCAGTGTTCTGCTCCATGAGCAGCTGGCATGGTTTCCTACTCGGCCATGGCAGGAGTTCATATACATCTTCATCCAAACTGTTTAAAAAAAAAACAACAACACATTTTTAAACATGTAAGCAAATATGTCTTTATATGTAGACAAATGATACCCTTCTTAAGATCTAACAACCCTAAAGAAGAAAATAAACATATCTGAAGGAAACGCTAACCTGTGAGGAGCATAATGTGGGATTGCAGTCCTTTGTAAAGTTTTCACACCCTTTGAACATTTTCAACACAAAGTAGTGAAAAACTGTGAAACTGAAAGAAAATTATATAAATATATGTTTTTGCCAGTGGTGGCCACTGCTAGCTAAAAAGTTAGTTGCACGAACCCTAAAGCACTAATCATAAACATTAGCTCCACTAACGCTAAAGCGCTACACCCATAGACATAATATAAGGATAGACGCCTCATGGAC
>NW_015113171.1:205550-205867 GCF_001443285.1 Poecilia latipinna | reverse complement strand
AATAATGATTAACAATTACACAAATAAATAATGATTAATACTGAATAATATATATTGAATGCATGTTTATATGTATGTATATACATGCATATATATAGATATATGTATATGTTTTTCAGCCGACGAGTTGTAGCTTCAGAGTGATTCAGCAGCTGAGATTGAGTCCAAAATCTGATGGGAGATTCATCCGTGCTGCAGTGAATTCGTCTCTCTTTAAAGATAGTTCTCACTTCTTCCTCACATCGTGTCTTTAGGAAACTTTCAAAACAAACACGGAAGATTTAGATGCATCTTACTTTTGACAAAGTGAAAGAATA
>NW_015113171.1:193291-201591 GCF_001443285.1 Poecilia latipinna | reverse complement strand
ATATTGACTCACTGAGATTCGTCATGCATTCTTAAGACAAAGTCAAACCATGTGTATTTTCTTCCCACTTTACAATTATTCACTACTTTCTGTTGTGAAGTGACAAATTGTGAAAAGGTTCAAGGGTTATGGATATTTTATTTTCAAATCAAGGCAAATGCCTAATCAGTAAATGGTTGATCTTTCTTTCTACCTAGTTTAGATTTCAGTTGTAAAGCCATGAGGTTTGGCCTCTCTTCCTCCGCACCACACATCTCTCCATATGCTGACACTGTCACTTCTCAAAGCATTCACCCGGGGTTTAACACCTGACCTTGAGACCTTTCCTGCACATTTTACCTTCTCTCTCTCTGTCCAATTCCTGGCTATCATCAGTAGGCCACTAGTGCCACTAGTACAAAAGATGTATGATTTTATGAAAATCCACCATTGGATCAATTTGGCTTGATCCAATGAATCTGCAAGGTAAAAAGTAGTGGAACGTCCTCTTAATGTTTGATAAAGGGAATTAATTTCATGTTCTCCTAAAGCATCGATGTGAGTTTTTATTGATCTCTCAAACATTATTTTGGAAAATGAGACCTGCAGATCAGGAGATTTTTTTAAGCTGAATGATTACGCCATTAAATTTATATATATTAACCTTCTAATTTCAGGTAACCTAAAGTCTACCTTTCTTCTTACCCTTTAATTGACCAAAGCCATTCTGATGTGACTACCATCAGCGATCCCTAACCCTGATCTGTCCTCCCTTCCTTCCTCCATTTCCCCACCCCTCCCCCTCCAGAAACCTGTACTAATTGCTGTTAGGTTTATGAGCATTACCCGCTCTGCCACCCCGGTATGTATGCCCCGCCCACACCATGTGCCTGCCCACCACCAGTCCTGTCCTGTCAGTCTATTCGCTCCCATACTGTCTGTTGACGTCTATTGACAGCTGTTCTCTGTTAAGTGGCTGATTTTTTATTTTTATTTTGTCTGTTTAGATATTTTTGTTCATTGTGTTTAGGTTGACAGATGGTACACTGCAGCCCATCAGTCTAAAATAGTATGAATGAATGACATTAAACAAGGTTATTTAACACTGACCTTATATGAAGCCGTCCCAGTGGTCATTCAAACTCGCATATGTTGACATAAAAGCCGATAACTCAAAGTTGGAGTAGTCATATTAAATCAATGGACTTGAGAAGGCCTGAATGAAAACATGTTGAAAGGTCCAAGATCCACAGGTTAATGAGATCTTTTCCACTAGATCCACACAGTTTTTGTTGCCAAATATCTCAATCTTAGATGCATCTAATCAAAAGCCCACGACTCCTGGTAAAGATCTAGCATAGCTTAGCTCTTAGCATGGTGGCAAGATCAACATTGTAGAGTGTAGAGAGCAGTTGCCAAAAGAAAGGGTTCTCTGCGTTTTGTCATATTTATACAAACAGACATTTGTGGATTACTGAATAGTAGTTAAAAGAAAACCAACAAAGTGCATCAGTACATTGATTCAAAGGAATTGTCATGGCAATCAGTGATTATACCACTAATAGTTTTATAAGTGCAATGACTCGAGACATACTCAAAGACAAGTCAAAGATTGAATTTTTCTTCACCATTAATGATGCCCTGCAATCTCCCATACGTCACCCGAACAATCAATGTGCGGTCACAGGATTGCGGGACGTTCGTATTCACAAACGCCTTTCACACACGTTGCATGCACACACCCGTCCTGCTTTAGCATACTACAGATCCCTGAGTATGGAGGTAACAAAACGGTCACATCTTTCCACAGACGGCCTCCTCCATGGACAACTTGGCAATTTCCATCCAGGAGTTTGTAGCCATTTTGTAGTTTGTAGGCAATTCAAATTCTTCATCACGTCTGATAAAACATACCTCAAATGTATTCACCTGCGAACACACACATGAAAAAACGGATAGTGGCAGTGGACTAGCTGAAGCTAGTCAACAATGCTGTCCAAGCAAATTTCTGCATTAAACGTCTGACCAATCACGCAACACCTTGCACAGAGCCCTGTATGAAATAGTTCAAAAATAGCTTGAGCCAGGCCTGGGACAAAATGACCCAGTTTTCTTCATTTATATCAATGAGAGCCGATTTTGACACTTTGGAATAAGTGTCGAAAGTGAGAGTCTTGGTGAGCCCAAGATTCTCACCCACATTCTGCTCCGTTCTCTCCTTTTGCATTTAATTTTAAGTGTAAGACTACGCTAACGCAGTAACACCTGATGTTATTTTGCCGCCATACATCTTTACCAGGGTTGGGGTTAATTGTTGAGGGCAAGTAGCTAGCATTAGCAACTACAAACTAAATACTGTAAACGTTTGAAATCTAAACCGTTAAGTAACTTTTGGACCTAACCTAGTTTTTGGAAGGATTGTCAAACTGAGCTCAGACTTGACAGGTTCAAATATATTAGCTGTGTTTTAGCATTAGCATTCATTTCCTGAAACTAAGCCTAATATGAGTACTGAATGTTATAGCTGGTGAACACGGCAGCGCTTTAGGAATCAGCCAACTTGTTGCGTTGCCATGTAGCTGTGTGTGTTTCCTGCCTACACTCAGAAGGAGCATCAGTCTGACTGGGTTAGCTCCACTGATCGCTCTGCTTTCTGTTTCCGCCACACAACATGCTAACATGCAGCCTAGCACAGCTACGTCTAAGGTAATTCATGCGCGTGTGTGTTTATGATGAAGTGCTTGTGTGTGTGCTGCAGCAGCGCTCCTAGACTTTAGCAGTGATGATGTTAAGTGTGGTCAGTGTGTCTGTATTGTCACCACGTGGTCAAGAACTGTAAGCTGAGCTTAGAGCAGCTCAAACCGTCTCCTCTGCTTTGTTACTGCCTCTTTCAACAAAGAGGCAGTAAACATTGGTCAGGCTAAACGTTTACGCCGCTGTGTTTTCTTTTTTGTGTGTGTCATCTAAACTTTAACAGAACAAAGTTCGTATTTGGCAAAGCGGCTCCCACATCCCCTCGCCTCCTCTGAGCCCTAAAGCAGAAGGAGATGGAGCGGGAGGAGCCGGAGGAGGAGCCGGAGGAGGAGCCGGAGGAGGAGCCGGAGGAGGAGCAGGAGGAGGAGCAGGAGGAGGAGAGGAGGCAGCGGGAGAAAAGGGGATCAACGAGCAGCAGCAGCAGGCCATGCAGCAGGAGGAGCGGATCCTCACGGAGCAGATTGAGAGTCTGCAGAAAGAGAAGTACGCTGACATGCCAAATGAAACCCAAGTAAGACTCCAGAGCGAGGAACCATGACGCCAACTGTTTGCTGTGTTTTTGTGCTGCCAGAGAGGAGCTGACGTACGAGATGCTGGTGTTGGAACCGCGTGCGTCCGACGACGAAACGCCTGAATCGGAGACCTCCATCGGCACAGCGGACAGCTCTGAAAACATCACCATGGAGACGGAAGGAGCCACATCCGACCCCTCTGGTGCGTGAGTTCATGTGTTATATACTGATGCAGACTTTAGAAACTGGTGGCAATAACCCAGGGCGCAGTTTCTTGGGGCATATATTTGAATACATTTTTTTTGCAATGAATGCATGTTTTGATGTCATTGAATTTTCTATAATAGTTATTGGCCCATAGCAGGTGAGTTACAATAATTTTTTGGGATTTCTCTGAATATAAATAATACTCAAAGGGACGTATTAAACCTACCATCATCAGTTCATAACTACTTAAGTATAGTACTACCTATTGATGTGCTGCAATTTGCATTAGCAAAATAATTTTTCTTTAGTTCATAGGGCACCAAAACGGTTTTGATTCAGGCTATAGAAACATGAGTGGATATGGAGACTCAGAGCTGAACTCTGAGGAGAATACATGTCCAGGGAAAGAAACATAAATGGTAAATGGACTGAACCTCTACAGAGCTTTTTCCAGTCATTTTGGCCACTAAAAGCACTTTTTACACTGGAGTCACATTCAGTCACTGATTGATATTCTACTGGTCTTCTGTTAGCGTCACCGTCTGGTTTAGGTCTCATCTCTCTGGCTCCTTTCAACAAAATGTCACTTTTACTCATCACTGTTGTCCCACAAGGTTCCTTTCTGGGTTCCTTCCTGTTCATCACATTCAGTATAAAATGTAATTACTGTACAAACTCCACCTTTTCCTCTGCCTCCCAGGCCCTCAGGTACATCCCTCTCAACGTGGGACAACAAAAATCCAGGCAGGAATTAGATCTACATTCTGTGGTAGATTGAAGGTTAAAGACAAGACAATAGAACATGAGCAATGGACGTACGTCATTGCTTGGTCCATGTCTGTGCTTCTTTTATCAATTCCTCTGCTCTGTCCTCATCAGAACGCGGGACGTATCGATCGAGGAAGTCCGAGGCGAAGACCAGACGGACTCTGCGTCGTCAGCCAGACTCTCAGGACTCGGTCGACTCCACCTCTACTGTCTCCTCCTCCTACCAGCCCTCTTCCTCCCTCTCCTCCATAGCCTCTGGTTCCCCGTCCCCCCACTACCGCTTCCGTTCATCCTCCTCCGGGCCCCTGCTCACCTCCTGCGGCCTGGGGGCCCCGCTGGCGGAACCGGAGGACGGCCAAAGGACCGGAAAGACTCGCCTTAGGCTCAGGCTGAGCCGCAGCTCGCCGCGCGACTCCTCCGGAAGCCATCAGAGGGAGTCGGACTTTGGCTCAGGCCCACAGCAGCTGGTTCTGTACAGCAATAACGAGTTTATGGTGTGATGATGAGGTGGGTGATGAAGACTAGCTGCTGCCGGTTTCTGAAGGGAATTATAGGAAGGTTGCAGGTTAGTGCGGAGGCCCTCCTCTTTGCCCAATCCCATCACCCTCTGACCCAGTTGAAGCTGAGCAAACTGGGGGAGCGACAACACGGAGGGACACTGCGGCAAACGGTCGAGAGAAGCGGACTTGATGATCTGTGCGGACCAATGTGAAGTTAGGACATCTCAGTACTTTATGGCCCCTGCAGGTCTACCAGGGGTCGCTTAAAGAAACAATGAGAGGGGGAAGAAAAGATACTGCTGGGGGGTGGGAGTGTTACTTTAAAAAAAATTCCTGCAAAGCCAAATCTTATAACGCCCCATCTTTATTTTTCAGCATGTGGGCAGGTGGGTAGAGCCACCAAGAAGAAATGTAGCCATACTGACTGAACTGGTGGAACCAGCGCCAAGCTAAGTGTGCTTTTTATCACGTTTACACAGGACACACCAGCCAAGAGGCTGCACGCTTTTCCTCCACTCCTGTCCTTACATCCCGTAGAACAGACTGTCAAAACTGTATTATTGTTGTTATTATTATTATTATTGTTGTTATTATTATTATTATTATTATTATTATTATGTTACAGAGGACGTAAATGTACATAGAGAGAGAGAGTCCAGTGCTGCTCCCGGTTGTTCCTGATCTGTGTCCTTTTTATTGTAAAGTGAAGTGTCAGAAATTCAGGTTCCTCTTTCGTTTCCATTCTGATTCCGCTCGCGTTCCGGCCATTTTTCCCGGAGCCAGTTTGGGAAGAGGCGACGTTCCGAATGTCAATATAGAGCGTCGATTAGCCGGCCGGCAGGAAGTGTGTGTTTTTGTACTTGCCTTTTTGTTTTCAGCACAGGTTTAATTTGGAAACATCAGTGTTACTGCATCAGGACTTGAATATTTTTTTTTTCTTGTTTTTTAACTGTACGATAATATTGCTGTATCATAGGTGTTTATTGATAGCAAAGATGTCATGTTTTGTTAATATTGGTTTGTTATGACGAAAGCCATTTTCTCTCTCTCTCTCTCTCTCTCTCTCTCTTTCTATCTAACACATCTCCTTCACTCGTGTGCATATGTAGCCTCTCTTAGCCTCATTTTATACACTAGGATGTCACACTAACCAAGGGCGAGGGAGGGGCGTCTATCGCCTCGCGCTTACCGACACTTTAACCGTCCATTATCTCCTCTGAGCCACTCAAACTACTCCGCTCTTTCCCGTCATGACCGTAGCTCTTCTCTAACTCTTCTCTCCGGGTTCTCGCTGTGAAACGTAGCATTTAATCTGCCTGCTAACCAAAACAAGTAGCGACTAACCCCACCCGGTCCACGTGCGCGCGTGCTCTTCCTGGCCTCCTCTGTCCGTACCATGACGTCATCTCGCTAACTCCCTCAGTGTTAATCAGCTGACCGGTCTCAGCGGTATGCGGTACTTTGCGAAAGCCTTCGCACCCCTCGAGCTTTTTCTGTCGCCATACGGCCACCAAGCTGCAGTGTGTTTTATCCGAGCGAAGATCGGGCTGCACAAGATTTTATGTCTCATTTTGTGTTTGATTTGCGGAACCGAAAATAAAATCCATCCAGGTTCGTGGTTGTGATGCAGGCAAAATCTGAAAACGTTGGAAGGGGTGCGAGTACTTTAGCAAGGCACTGTAATTGTTTCTTTTAAAAATAATAATGATATAAAATACATTAACTGTAAACCTGTAAGGATTAAAAGAAAAAGTGAATCTGCTTCTGGAAGTGAGCAGCTGAAAGAGCAAAACCGCTCCTCGGTCAGTTATCTTCACAGTAATATTTGTGGTGTGTTTCCATATGACATTCTGGAAAAAAAAACTAAAAAAAAAAGAAAAAAAAACGATTAAAAAAGGAAAAAGTGAATGTAACTGTCACTGGAAGGCATGCCTCGCTTTCAGTCGTTGTTTTGTTCCTCTTTTATACACAGTGTATGTACTATTTATGATCATGGCATTGCGATGTACATTAGTTGGAAAAGAATCTGTTATAAATAGGATATATTATCCTTTCATTACCGATTATTAATCATGGCAACATTTTTCTTTTTTTTCCCCAACAGGCTGCACATGGTTCTGTCTTTTTGTATGTTTTGTTTTGTTTTTTTGTGCAGGGAAAACGGTGAAAAAAAAGAAGTGTTGCAAAAAAAAGTGGACATAGTTAATTATGTATAAGGTGCAATTTGTGTTTTCTTTTTTTAAATGATTTAAACATCTTTATTGTTGTAAGGAAAAAAAACTTTATGGGGGAAAATTTCATCTGCTTATTAAAAAAAAATGCAAAAAAATTGCAGCTAACCATAAGTGAGTGGTGTGATTTGTTGGCCCAGCCGGTTGCATTAGCCTGTACTTGCTGCTAATGGAGTCTATTGTTAGTGCAGACACTGCAGTTAAAAAAGCCAGTTAGCGTTGATTCAAACGTCAGCGTCTTCCAGCTTGATCCTCACTTATTCATTGACCTCTAACTAATACCTGCAAGCGCATCTAATCATACACACTTTAAGTTATTTATGGTGTCCTTATCAGACAGAGATGCATTAATTTGAGCATGTAGATTAACCAGGAGGCAACATTTTTAAAACTGTTAGCCCCTCCAGCACATCCTCCAGGTTCAGACCACATTAAATGCCACATTCTTGACACTATGGAGCTGTATGTAATATCATCTGAAGGACAAACCTGTCAGGGTCCAATAAAAAAAATTCATTTCAATCATTTGATTTAGTATTTAGAAAAATAAATTAATAAATACGTTGTTTGTAATTAACTCATTAAGTGTTTATTAACCAACAAAAACAACAACAAAAAGCAATTGGATCTCTTCTAACGCTACAAAGCATGTCAAAGTAAATATCTGACTCAGCTAAAATGTGCTGTTCACAATACAACCCATTTAAACATGGCAGCTTTGGCGCCCTCTGCTGGACGAGACATGGAAATAACATTAAACCGAAAACCTTCAGCTGAACTCTTAAATTCAACTAAATAGAACTTGTTAGCAAAATAAAGTAGCTAACCGAATGTTGTTGAAGCTTAATAATTAGAACAAATTACCTAAAAAAATTTACCAGGAAAAAAATCATGTTAAATATCATCCGATATGAAACTTTATAGTGTGAGCTCATATATAAGCATACAATTTATTCATTTAATTCTTTTTAATTTCATTATTATAGTTTGTTGTTTAATCTACTGAATTTGCGTCGAGCTGCATGTCGCGTGCCGCGTGCGCTCCAAACACGGACCGCGAAGAGCATCGAAACTTCCCGTTTCACTCAAAGTCAGCTGTGTTTGGTGTTCCGCGGTATCTACGACCTGTTGCGACAGACGGCTGGGACCGAGTCAGAATTGGTGAGTGATTAACGGACTATTGTACGACAAAGGCGGGGAAAAAGAAACGATGCAGACTTGTGTTTCTCTTCAACTAAAATGAAAGTGGAGCTCGGATTTGTTTCCAAATGAGCTGCTATAAATGAAGCTCCTCGCTCCGGCCGGCTTCACAACTCCCACTGCTCAGCTGACGAAGAACCAGACATACC
>NW_015113171.1:165720-190269 GCF_001443285.1 Poecilia latipinna | reverse complement strand
AGCTGTTTCTTTAAATGAGGCTTTAATTGATTTTATTCCAGATGGGTGACAAAATCATCGTTTTCTTTGACCTGGAGACCACTGGATTAGGTAATCTAACCCACACACCCAGTTTGTACACAACACTCATCATAAATCAGAATCTTTAGTACTAATTCATATGCTTTCATAAATTGTTTTATTTTATTATTTTGTTTCTTTTTTGTGTTTTTTTTTGTTTGGTGTGAATAAAAAAACAAATATCAAATCTACTTTTTAAAGAAAAATGTATAATATGGTGGTGTGCTTATTTTAAACAGTATACAATTTCTGCTTTTGTTAAACTGTTATGTTTCTAATGATGTCTATTTCACCTTCTGAGCTGCAAGTGGAATATATTAGTACTAGTAGTTGAATTAAAGGAACTAGAGTAGTTGTAAATAATATTAGTAAGCAGTTGAACTTGAACTATACACTGGATTTTTGCTTATTAAACTAAAAAGCTGGCACAAATGCTAACAGGTATATGTTAAAATAAAAACAGACAAAATGCCATTTATGGACACATGTTTTCATATGCTGTTTTTTAGTCTGTAATAGCTGAAATATTTTTATTATTTTTGCTCCATAGATTAAAACAAAATACCTGAATGAACGCTACAAATTTAGTTGCAGTTTTTAATTTATTATTTAGACTTTTTTTTCCAGGTCTGGTCTTTGTAGAGTATTACTAGCTGATATTTGTTGGGTTTTCACACTTGTTCTGCGATCCCATATTACGGATCATTTTAGTGAGTTTCAAGATGTCATTTTAAAACATTTCTTTGCTAACCGACTCATTTATTATGGTGCATCTCTTCATATTTGTTTATTTGAAGACAAAGTATTAAGGCTTCCTCTTAGCTCAGGTGGGAAGAAGCTGAGGCCTCTTTATTGTGCTCCAGTGACGTAAAGATAGGGGAACATTTCACTCCCACTCAGACCTCGGTCTCCACCAAAAAGAGGAATGGAGAAATTAAGTTTGGTTTATTAGTCAGAGCAGGGTGGAGCGGCAACATGTCTCTACAAAGAGTAACCTGAACATCATTAAAGATGCTACTTATCCTCTCAGTTTGGCACATAAAGGTAAGTATTAAAAAAAAAAACAATCCAAATTAGAGAAGGAATAAATGCTTGTTCTTTGAGTTTTGTGAACCTGGGGGTCAGACGGTGACCAGGTAAACCTTCACAAATAGTTCTCAGACCAACTTATTCAAATACATATTTCCTGATTCAGGTGAAACGCATGATGAGTGAAGATTGTGATGTCAGTAAAAACAGGAGCAAGCTAATAACAGGGGGGGGGGGGAACTAAAGAGGAAGATAACAATAAAACAAGAAAGGATAACACTAATCAAAGGAAACTAAATGGAAATACACAAAGGATAAAATGTTAGAATAATTAGGAACTGAAGTAAATGCAGAGGAAAACACTGGTATGTTAAGGCCTTTCGAGCAATAATTCATACAGGGGACCGTATGGCAAGAACAATCAGACCCTGTTTTCAGGTAAGAGATGAGATAATACTGTTGAAGTGCTATGGGTTTGTTGAGACCACATCTAATACTAAGAAGAAAAGTTACAGACCATAACAGTAATATGAGACTTATCACTTATTTATGTTTTATTTTATATATTTATTTCTTCAGTATTATTTTACATGTCTGTGTTAATGTCATGATGCTGTTCAGTGACTCCATGACACTTTCAGTTTGACTCATCAGGACTGGATTAAGAACCAGCTTTGTTCTTTGTAACTTCTCTACAGTAAATCTATTAATCTGTAAATGTCCGGTCTTTTTAAAGATATCATCCATGTTTCTGTCCCATATTTGTATGTCATTAAAAGGATCTGGAACGTTAAATAAAATGGAACATTTTTGCTGTCGTCATTAGAGGATTTTAACCTACTTTTATTTTTGTCTTCGTTCAGATACTTCACAGTGTGACATCATCCAACTGGCCGCTGTCTGTGAGGAGAGAGTCTTCAATAAATACACTGTCCCTCAGCAAAACATTGATGAGGGCGCCACAGAGGTCAACGGCTTCACAGTACAGTCCGGTCACCTGGTTCTCTACGAGTCTCCTGTGGAAACCATCCCAATCGATGACCTTCTGACCTCCTTCATCGACTTCCTGCGCTCCTTCCAACGCCCCGTATTGCTGGCGGCCCACAATGTGAAGCGTTTCGATGCACCTGTGCTCACCAGAGTGATGAAGAAGTATGACCTGTACCCTCAGTTCCAGCAGGTGGTGTCGGGCTTCCTGGACACCTTCTTGCTTAGCAAGAGACTGTTCTTGGGCATGCAGAGCTATTCTCAGGTGTCTTTAGTCAAGATCTTTCTACAAAGGTCCTACGATGCTCATAATGCAGAGGAGGACGCCAAGATGCTGCAGGAGCTGTATAAGGTGTGGAGACCTGACCAGTTTACGGTCTTAGCAAGTACTTCTGAAGTAAATTAAGAGTACTGTTACTAAAGGAAAAAGTCTAATAATGTACCCTGAAAACGAACCGATGTATCAACAGAAACAAAAAAGTTCTCAGTGAGGATAAATGTGTTGTTTTTTCTTCTCATCATACACCTCTAAATCAATGGAAATATTTATACATAATGAAGTAAGACGGTGGCTATATTTCAAGTAATCAGACAATTATTTTATTTAGTCCTGTAGCTGTGCACTTTGTTGTTTCTGTGAGAAGTATGGCTCAGTTTAATTGTACGAACCATTAAAACTTAATTTTCTATACATTCCTAAAAACCTCTTATTTACACCAAATCATAGAAACCACACAGGGATTTTATGTATGTACAGAAAATGTGTCTTCTGCATATTTTTAGAAAATAAAAATATTCTATCGAGTGTTTCAGTGGCTGTGTGTTGTCTACACTTGAAGGAGCAGGAGCAGGACCAGACCTCAGATTTGACTGTTCTTTTTTGTTTGACCAGTTGCACAAATATAACAGATGATACAGGCGTAACGCGTTATGCAGGTGAAAAATCTGATTGAACAATACATTTATTTTTTCCACCTAAAACTAAAAATGTCCGGAGAGAGCATTTAATACTCTATATAGAGCGCTTACTGATAGTCCTTTTCCTCACAGTTTAAGTGCCTTTGTGTAGACACTGTCTGTCTTGCTTCCTGTACACCAGCTGACTGTTTTGCTGTATTGTCATCAGTCTGAGAGGGAACTGCTGACTGACATAATTAGGCTCACCTGGTGGAGAGCCGTGCAGGGTGCATGCGGGGTGTGTGTGGCTCTGTCTGCAGTCACATGGCATGCAGAGTTAGAAAGGCAAAAAAGATGGGCAGACAGACTTGGTTTTTGTGACAGTTCCCACTCAATCTTTATGTGGTGATGCACAGAAAGGTCGCACCACATCAGGTAAGCTGGTCACTCTCAACATGAAGTACGGTTTTGGAGTCTTCACCGAAACACTACAACATGGAGAGATTCACATGGACATCTCCAATGACAGCTGTGGAATCTGGATTCACGCTGATGATTTTTACGAGCTTGAACTGCCCTCGGTGCGTTTTGGTCACAGAGCCAAACTTTGTGTCCAACGGCAACATTCAGTTCAGCAATTTGCCACTTAATGCAAACAAACAGGTTTGGACAGTGAGCTGGCTCCAGGACTGTCAGGTTGTTGTTGACTATGCTTTGCACTTATTGGGGTCATTTGAAGTGGTAAGTGGTGTAGTCGATGCTTTTGAAGTCCACTCTATGCGTAGCACGACCAGGCAACAGAGTGTTTGGCGTGATGTGATGGATGTTCTCTTCTGTGCTCTGAACTCTGGCATCGATATTCTTCAAGAGACTCTTTGTTTTGTTCTCTCAGGTAAGTGTACCTCTCTACTAGGACAGGTTTTGCTCTGACAAAGTCCATACCAGGATCAGACCAGACTTTTGGGAGGTGGCCTCAGACTGCAGTGAACTTCTGGTAAGCAAGCAGGAAGCTTTCTCTAGAAGATGCATTTGCCAGCTTGACATGATTAACCCTTAACCTCAATCCTTAAAGTGATTAAGGGTTGATTAATTGCCCAAAAGGTTGTTGACAAGTTTTTATTGCCCAAAAACCTGTCAACTTTTTGGGCAATAATTCTTCCTCTGATGACCCATGCCTTCTTCCTCATCCACAGAAGCATTCCCATCACTCTGTAATGTCTCTTTCTGTGTGCTTTTCTGGAAAGGAGGGTGGGTCTCTGGCTTGGACTGATAAGAGGGGAACCGCTTTGTAGCCTTCTTTTAAGTTCTGGAAGACAAATTAGAAGACCACTTGTCTGGTCTCTTTAGATAACTAGTCTGCCTGTTGTAGTGCTAGGGAAGGTCACACCCTCTTGCGCCGTCAGACAAAGTTCTCTGAACACATCTCGTCTTTCGCTGATTGAAAGAACCATCGACGATGGTACTGCCTCCCACTTTTCTTGGCCTTTGGTCCTGCCACTCAGCAACGTTTTAGCCTCCAGCCAAAAAGTTCCAGACCACAGTCCCAACCAGCCTTCTCGGGTTGCTGAAGTGCATTTTGTTGACTAGGCTTTGGGCTGCTACTCCAGCAGGTGGTCTTCTGGATTCTACATGGGCTGGATCTTGTGCTACCTTCAAGTGTTTTCTGGTAAGAATGACTACAACTGCCTTTTTCTGGATCTTTGCAACTTTATCGTGGGCTTGTGCAGCAATGTCTAGGGCAGATCTTTTTGGCCATTCACCCATCAGAAAGTTCTAGAAACTTTGGCCCTGACTGCCACTCTGAGTCCTCAGTTAGGGCTTCAGGACTGGCCCCTCTGGTGGTGATGTCTGCGACGTTCCACCACCAGTCATTGACATCAGTACTGCTCTGGATTTCACCATCACTGTTTGGGAAGAATATGTAATTGCAATCCAGCCAGAAGCTCTCATTTCTCGACTTCTATTTAGCAGTGTTGGCCTATTGCTTAGTGCAGGGAAGAGACTTGGTTTGGCAGTTCTCTTCAGGTGAGTGGACCAGGGATTTGGTTTATGACTTCTTCTCTGAGCAGGTCTTGACCTGAGCAGGTCTTGACCTGCTCAGAGAACATCTTCTTCTTTGAAAAGTTCACTGTAATTATGACAAGGAGCGTCACATTCGATGGTCTAACCATGATTATTAAACATGGCAAACATTCTTAATTGCCAACAGGCCACACCTGGTTCTGTCTGTTTTTGTTTTTCTTTAAAAAATCAATCATTCATAAGACAAACTTGCCAGGATTCAATAAAAGTATTTAAAAAATCCATACTTTTGAATGTACTTACTGAACTACATTAAATATAATTTAAGTCATCTGGTCTGTTCTCCAATATTGGAAAAATTAAAACAAGTGGTTTGAAATTAACGAAAAAAAGTAATTCTTCAAAAATAGAAGACAAGCAATTAGATCTCTTCTAACGCCACAAAGCATGTCAAAGTAAATATTTTCTCTGACGCAGCTAAGATGTGCTTTTCAGAATACAACCCATTTAAACATGTCAGCTTTGGCGCCCTCTGCCGGACGCCACATGGAAATAACAGATTAAACCAAAAACCTTCAGCTGAACTCTCAAATTCAACTAACTAGAACTTGTTAGCAATATAAAGTAGCTAACAGCTTAATAATTACAATAAAATTTACCAAAAAATAATACGACGTCCAATATAGAAACATACACTTTATTTATAGTTTAATATTTTTTCATTATTATAGTTTTCGTTGTTTAATCTACCAAATCTGCGTCGCGTGTGCTTCAAACAAGGACTCATTTTCCGGACTCGCTCCCGGCGGCAGCCGAAATGAAAGTGAGCGAAGAGCATCGAAACTTCCCGTTTCACACAAAGTCAGCTGTGTTTTGTTGTTCCGCATCTACGACCTGTTGTAACAGGTAAGCAGACCGGTGGAACCGAGTCAGAATTGGTGACTGACGGACTTTTCCATGACGAAGGCGGGGAGAAAGAAACGATGCAGACTTGATGTGTTTCTCTTCAACTAAAATGAAAGTGGAGCTCGGGTTTGTTTCCAAATGAGCTGCTATAAATGAAGCTCCTCGCTCCGGCCGGCTTCACAACTCCCACTGCTCAGCTGACGAAGAACCAGACATACCTGGAAGGTGAGATTTATTTCCTCATGTTCTCATTACTGGAGATTCATCTGATAAAGTTCACCGATTTCACTTTTTTTCAATCTGTTTTTAATGCAGCTGTTTCTTTAAATGAGGCTTTAATTGATTTTATTCCAGATGGGTGACAAAATCATCGTTTTCATTGACCTGGAGGCCACTGGATTAGGTAATGGTTTAAAATACCTACAACACTCATCACAAATCAGTTTTTCAGTACAAATTAATATGTTATTTTTTTTTATCACTATTATATGCTTTTTTGCTTTTGGTTTGGTGTGAATAAGAAAACTATAGTAAAACAATTTTTTGAAGAAAAATGTATCATGCAGTAATATGATGTGCTTATGTAAAACATACACTAGATTTATGTGGATTTAACTAAATTGAAATATACTGATACAAAGTTGTTTCCTCGTTGGTACAAATGGGAATAAAAACGGACAATATTAAATATGTTGTTTTTTTTTATCTCCTGTATATTGAGTATAAATATGTTTTTACCATTAGTATTTTTGTTGCTTAGTGAATTCTGAGGGTCATGACACTGACCTGTGTCATTGGTCTATATCGATATATTATTATTATTATTATTTTCATACATAGATTAAAGCAAAAATATTTGAATACACTATACAATTTTAGTTCCAGTTTCTAATTTATTATTAAAAATGTTTTTTTTTTTCTTTTCATTTCCATTGTGGTCTTACTACAATGCCATAATATGGTATTACAGGTAATTTCTCCGGTTTCAAGACGTGACTTTTTAAAACCTTTCCTTGCTCATTCCTTTGATATTCACTTATTTGAGAGATTGCATTCCATTGATTTCTCCTGAATTTATAACTTGCATGCCACTTAAGAGCACTTTTCCTTTAAGACAAAGTATAAATGTTTGCTCCTAGTTCAGGTGGGAAAAGGCCGAGGCCTCTTTATTGTTTTCCAGCAAGGTTGTATAAAATTGCCGATCGCTTTATGAGTCCAGCGTGAGCCATGCCAGTCAGGTAGAATCTCTGATAAGGTGAAGATCAGGGAACATCTACGTTTCTGTTTCCCTCCCACTCGGACTGGAATGGAGAAATTAAATTTGGTTTATTAGTCAGAGCAGGGTGGAGCGACATGACTCTACAAAAAGTAACCTGAACATCATTAAAGATGCCACTTATCCTCTCAGTTTGGCACATAAAGATTGAGTAATGAGAAAATAATCCACATTAGACAAAGAATAATCGCTTGTTCTTTGAGTCTCGTGAACCTGGGAGTTATATGGCGACCAGGCAAATCTTGGCAGACAGTTCACAAACCAAAACCTCCTTTAGACATATCCTGTTCAATACAGGATAGAGACTTTGTCCTCATACAGTGACTCACCCTTATGCCACATAGTTGTGACTCACACTGCACATACACAAGTACTTTGGGAAGTGAACAACATATGCTAAACATAAACAAAGTGACCAGTTTTACATACAAAGTCTAAAGGGCGTCCTAAAATGGCTGCTTATCTAGAATATTCCACCTCAAACAGACTAGTCATAAATCACGCTAATTCAGTTGGAGTCACCAGATTCACGTGTATATTTTATTTTTGACATAATGACACACCGAGAGAGAAATTTAGCCCTTAAGCAACACCAAGGCTGAAACCAGAAGCAGTTTTTGCTTTTGTGTGTGCTGGCGGAAGAACATGACGCTGTGTGTCAAAACCATCCCGACATTTTGGCAGGTCATGAAATTTTAGATGTCACCTTTCCAGAATATTCCCCAGCTAATTAAGGAACACAGAGGAAACCACAACAACCACTCTCAGCAGCAGACAAATCTCTCATCTAGTGTAATACTATCCCTCACCTGATTCTGTTACTACCCGCCAGTACCGTAGGGCAACAAAATGTCAAATATGCATCAAAGTGAAGTGCAAAAGGTCATCTCTTTGTTTTGGTGCATTTGTTTGACATTCCTCAGAGTCCATCTTTGCCACTTCCCCATTGCCTTCGTCACTCATGGTCCTCGTCACATGACAGCAGTCGTGCAACACCAGACCACAACTCTTATACGGCATCCTGTCTGATCACATCGGGAACCACCGGTGTTCAGTTTGGTTTGGCAGACAGAGATTTGCGCTTCTTATTGTTCGAGTTAAAATGAAACTATATATAAAATTTAAAAAATGGAGTCCAGAATCAATATTTATTTTTGCATCTTCACATCATTTCTCCTGAGAACCACAGTGCAATAAAAGTCAATGCTGTTTACACAGTATCAGTGAGTGTGATATCACTCACTGATAGCGTGTGAAATCGCACCGTCACTGATGGAATATGTAGTTGTTCCACATTTTATATGGAGGACCAATCCGGCCATAAATATGACTAGACACAGGTGCATAAATAACTTGGTAAATGAACTGCCCACCAAATAAATAGTTTAACAAATGAATTGAGGATTAAGAAATTTACTACACAAAAACACACACACACACACATATATATCAGTTAAAGTAATTTAAGTGATATATATGGTTATGTGTATCTGTGTATATAATCTATGGGATTATTTGTTGCAGCCCAAGTTCAGGAGTCTTGACAGCTGAAGGGAAGAAACTATTCCTCAGCCTGATGGTCTTGCTTTGGATGTTCCTCAGCCTCCTGCCTGAGGGGAGCGGCTGGAACAGTCTGTGCAGGATGGGTGGAGTCCTTCATGATGAGGAGCGCCCTCCTCCTGCATCGTGCTGTGTAGAAGTCCAAGGTGGAGGGAAGTCTGCTCCGCACAGTCCTCTGTGCAGCCTTGACCACCCTCTTCAGAGCCGTCCTCTCAGCAGGACGGTGATGCAGGTGTAGAGAATGCTCTCCACCACTGAGCTCCCAAGTCCAGCTCTCCGCAGCTTCCTGAGGAAGTAGAGACGCTGGTGGGCCTTCCTTACCAGACAGGAGGTGTTGGTACTCCAGGTGAAGTCACTGGACACACCCAGTACCAGTTGCTGGAGACCACCTCCACAGCTGCTCCTCTGATGTACAGGGGCTGAAGAGGATCCTTGTCCTTTCTGAAATCCACCACCATCTCTTTGGTCGTCTTCACGTTGACGCAGAGTTTATTTGCTCTGCACCACTGCACCAGGTTTTCCACCTCTTCTCTGTATATGGACTCATCACTGTTTGTGTTGCGTCCCACTACTGCTGTGTTGTCGGCAAACTTCACTATATGACAGTTGGGATGTCTTGCCGAGCAGTCATACATCAGCAGAGTGAAGAGGAGGGGGCTCAGCACACAGCCCTGCAGTGAGCCAGTGTTGAGGGTGACAGAGGAGGAGACGTTGTGGATCCTGACAGTCTGAGGTCTGTTGTTCAGGAAGTCCAGAATCCAGTTGCCCAGTGTGGAACTCAGTCGAAGAGAGGAGAGCTTCTGCACCAGGGTCTGTGGGACGATGGCTTTGAAGGCTGAGGAGAAATCCAAAAAGAGCAGACGGATGTAAGAGTTCTTGCTCTCCAGGTGGGTGAGGGCTGTGTGGATCACCGATGAAATGGCATCAGCAGTGGAGCGGTTTTTCCTGTAGGGGTAAAGATGGGGGTCCACAGTGACATTGATGGAGTCCTTGATGTGATTCATGACCAGCCTCTCAAAGCACTTCATGACTATTGATGTTAAGGCTATAGGTCATCATTCAGGCCTGTCACTGTGGAGCACTTGGGGACAGGGATGATAGTGGCGGTCTTTAAGCAGGTGGGCACAGATGACAGTGACAGTGAGGTGGTGAAGATGTCCATCAACACCTCAGACAACTGATGTACACAGTCCCTCAGTACCTGGCCTGGGATGTTGTCGGGGCCTGCAGCCTTACGGGGGTTGATTTCCTGGAGGGACTTCTTCACATCTGTTGTGGTTACACAGAGACGCCCGTCACCAGGTGGTGGTATTAGTCTGGTGCTGAGGGAGGTGTTAGGATCCTCAAGGCGGGTGTAGAACTTAAGTGCATCTGGCAGTGAGGGGGCCTTTTGACATTGTGTAGCCCTGTTGTTGCAGTTAGCGATGCACTTGATGCCCTTCCACATGCACCGGGGGTCGTTGGTGGTGAAGTGGCCTTGAATTTTCTGGGCGTATGCGGCTTTGACCCCCACAATGCCTGCAGCCAGTTCTTTCCTCGCTTCTCGGAGTGGTGATGCCCTGCCTGTCTTGAACGCAGCCTCCCTAGCTTTCAGCAGAGCTCTCACCTCAGCATTCAGCCAGGGTTTCTGGTTTGGGTAACAGGTTACTGTCCTGGTGGTGGTGACATCATCAGCACACTTGGAGATGAAGCCAAGAACAGAGGGAGATGTATTTCTCCAGGTCCACCTCCTCCTCATAGGTAGCTGCCTCTCTGACCTGCCAGTCAGTCTGTGCACTGAAAACAGTCCTGGAGCATGGAGGCTGCATCTCTGGGCCACACAATGACAAAAAAATAGAAACATTAAAACATAGAATCATAATAGGAACAGATAAATATTGAAATTGAAATTTGTGTGATTTATTCATCAACTTTTAATAAAGCCTTGGATTGAATTGGTATATTAATTAATTAATTAAACTACTTATTGGGCCAGGAGTTTATTTATGAAGATATATATTGATTTCTGACAGGATTGGTCATCCATGCAATCCATGATTTTATTGCTTCTATGTGAATGACCAAGTCAGAAATGTGAAGTAGAATTTGTTTTATTTTACCAAGAAAACTGTGAACAGTGTGTTGTTCTTTTGTATTCAGATGATAAAGTTTTCCCCATACACTGTGGACTCATCTGGCCAGCACATCTAAGATAAAACATTGCTATTTTATTTAGGGATAACAAGGAGTACAAGTATTTGCTTTAACCTACTATTATTTTTGTCTTCGTTCAGATACTTCACAATGTGACATCATCCAACTGGCCGCTGTCTGTGAGGAGAGAGTCTTCAATAAATACACTGTCCCTCAGCAAAGCATGACCGATAGCGCCAAACAGGTCACAGGCTTCACAGTACAGCCCGGCCGCCTGTTTCGCCGCGGGTCTCCCGTGGAAACCATCCCAATCGATGACCTTCTGACCTCCTTCCTCGACTTCCTGCGCTCCTTCCAACGCCCCGTATTGCTGGCGGCCCACAGTGTGATGCGTTTCGATGCACCTGTGCTCACCAGAGTGATGAAGAAGTATGACCTGTACCCTCAGTTCCAGCAGGTGGTGTCGGGCTTCCTGGACACCTTCTTGCTTAGCAAGAGACTCTTCCCGCGCATTAAGGGCTATTCACAGGTGTCTTTAGTCGGGAAGTTTCTGGGAAAGACCTATGACGCTCATAATGCAGAGGAGGACGCCAAGATGCTTCAGGAGCTGTATAAGGTGTGGAGACCCGAGAAATCCAAGGTCGTTATAAGTACTTTTAAAGTAGATGAAAAGTACTTTTACTAAAGGAAAAAGTCTAATAATGTACCCTGTTTCTGTTCATATATCAACAGAAACAAAACCGTTCTCAGTGAGGATAAATGTAGTTTCTTTTTTTGTCCTCATGCACCTCTAAATCAATGGAAATATTTATACACAATGAAATGACATGACGGTTGAATACATTTTTTGGTATCAGAGAATAGAAAAGAATGAGACCTGTTTAATTTATTTAGTCCTGTAGCTGTGCACTTTGTCGTTTCTGTGAGAAGTATGACTTAGTTTATTTGTATGAACCATTAAAACTTAACTTTCTGTACATTCCTAAAACCTCTTTCTTACACCAAATCAGAAATCATACAAGAATTTTACATAGAAATTTGTCTTCTGGTTGTCTTGTAAAAGAAAATGAAAATATATATTCTTCGTATATCTCTTATGCACCATAGTGTAAAAAAACCAAAAACATATGTAGGGTCTTACATACTTTGTATGTATCATGGATTTGGGGATTTTCTTTTTGATTAAATGTTGACATGAAAACTATTATTTCGGATTTGAGGTTTTCTGTGTCAGCCGTCTGTTTGATTAACTCATTTTCCAGTTGTTTCGTCTAGGTGGCAGCATTGTACTTCTAAAAAAAGACTTGAACAAAACTTAATTTTTTATTTTAAATACAAGTGTGTTAGAGATTATACCCATACAGCAGATCTCAAAAGTCAAACGTCAGTTAAAATTCCTCTTTTTGTTATGTAATTGCCATTTTCATGTCAAGCTTTTCATCGTGCTGAAGAGAATTAACCATCCATCTAGTGTCCGGTCTAGATGACAAAATGGGTCTGTAGATTCAAATAGATATTTTTTGGATATCAGTCATATCAAATGTTAGAAAATACATGGGTAGTACTCTGTTTCAAAATGATCAGCAGCATTAATGTCATATATTACTTTTTTTTACTGATCCTCTAAAAATGTTTGCATAAATATGGCTCGTAATTTAGAAAATGTGCTGTGATTGAAGGATTTATGATTATTAATTTGTGCAAACAGTGTCCTGTGGTGGCAACAATAGCACACTGTGCAGTATTTTCAATAGTCCAGCTGAGAAATAGAGGGGTGGAAAGCTCTGTGAATTTATGACAAACACCTGTTTTAAACACAAGTGGCTGCAACGTTTTGGGGAGAAAAATTAACAACGGAGGGGAAAAGAATCACGTTTCTTCTCAGGATTGCAACAAACTTCCTATCTGAATGGTTAAAGTTTAAAGACATCTTTTGACAACGATATATTTATAATGAAAAAAACACTGCATGTGCAACCTGGACAACTACATTCAATTATACAAACTAAATGTCGTGGAAACACATCAGACAACCCTAAAAATTTGCAGTAAATTATATAAATTGTAATCCAGGGGTCTCAAACTCCAGTCCTCAAGGGTCACTGTCCTGCAACTTTTAGATGTGCCTCTGCTGCACCACACCTGAATAAAATAATTAGATCAGTAGCAAGGCTCTGGAGAACTGATCTACACAAGGAGGAGGTAATTAAGCCATTTCATTCCAGTGTTTTGTACCTGTGCCACATCTAAAAACTGCAAGACAGCGGCCCTTCGGGACTGGAGTTTGAGACTCCTGTCGTAAACCTTTCAAAAAATCTCACTACAGTATAGAAATAGGGAACAAATCGTTTCCTGCATCGGTTCAATACGGGAAACATCATTTAAAACCTACGATTCCGTATTTTATGGGACGGGTAGCAGCCCTAGTTGCAAGACAACTACAGCCTCCTGTCATTTTAGGCTAGTTTAAGCTAACCTGAATATTTACAGCCCTCCTGTTGATACACTGACATTATATGTCACACTGATATATGTTGAAAATGTTTTAACTTTTTTATCATTATTATTTTCATTCATATTTTACTTCTTTGAAATAAAAAATACTAAGTATTTTACTGCAATAGACAAACGTAAAAAAGCTTTAGATTTGTAATCTGCCGGAAGTTCAATAACAATGGTTTTATTTTGAAAATCTTTCCGTTTCCGTGTGCGAAATTTAAAAGAAAAAACAAAACATGGGCGGGGGAAATGTAGCCTGTCGCTGTTAGAACTGCTTTTCCCGAATACAGTAAGGCTTTAATTCAACCATTTTTCAGCAGCTAAATCTCGGAGCAGCGGTCAGGTTTATATTTAGTAATGAATGTCTCTAGTTTGGTCGCCGCGTGATGCAACCAGAAACGGACGAAGATGAAAACTTCAAGCAACATCCTTTAGTTTTCTTCGACCTGGAGACTACAGGCCTGGGTACGATGACTTATTATAATAATGGATTAAGTGGTAAAGATTAAGTTGTTAGCACACAACCCGTAGCGGTAGCCTCACACGTTACTGAGCGTTACTGAGAGACTAAGCTCAGACTTCCTGGTTCCTCTTTAATCGTTTAAAAATGACCAAAAAGATTAGAATATTTCTGCAAAAAGTGACACTTCTCCGGGATAATTAGCACCTTATAGCTTTATGAATTATGAAAACTAACTTTGCAGGCGACTGAAAGAGTCACACAAATTCAAAGTAAATCCTTTTGGATGTTTTTCTTTATTATTATTTTATTTCCTTTATTTAACCAGGCAAACCCCATTGAGATCTAGATCTCATTTTCAAGAGGGATCTGGACGTGTTGGGAAGAATAAATCTCCCCAAACATTGAGGCAGATGTCTGATTTTTAACTTTATTGCTGTCAAAATCAGATTTATTCACCAAGTTTGTGCTCACAAATAAGAAACTTAACTTTATGAATTATCTACATTTAGCTTTGCTCAAATAAAGACAGTTAAAAATAATATTTTAAAAAGGCTGTGTTAAAAAATACGTTTTTCTTTTTAGTAAGTACATATATGCAGTGTTTTACAAAATATGAAGACAACCTCCCTTGTAGCTTGAATTAACTGACACATCTTGGCGGCCTAAAAAGCTCAGCTTTCTTTTAAATAGCTTTTTACATCTCTGAAGTTTTGTGTTTTAATCCTTGAACTAAATTTTAATGGAAAAACAAAAACCTGAAGAAGGCAAAGCAAATGTCGAAATGTCGCTAGCGAAACTAAGGAAATGACAAATAAAGCAAAGAAAAAGACGAGAGCAAAGCGTTACGAACACAAATTAGTTGGAAGTAAGGGAAAGAAAACAAAGGGGGTGCCTAATCTAAATTCATTTAATTTTATTTATCTTATCTGTCCATTTATTTTTGTGGTGTACGGGCCGCCAAAGGGCAAGAAGGCCAAAGCACTTCCGGCCTTCAATGGTGAAGGGTTTCTCAGTCCCTGGATATCTTTATGAAGTATGACCTTGTTGCGATAAGCCCCTTAGACTTGGGAGCTACTATGTATGTGCTGTAGTCTGCAATTTTTACAGAAGATCTATGGATTCAACATGTTTGATCTATGCACGGCTTTGTATGAACTGTCACAGTAAGAGCACAAAACACATTATCATCCTCCTACTACTTCCGTTAGCCGTTGTTTTTGTCGTTTTCGCCAGTATGAACATCCGATTGTTGATCACGTGACTCGTGTGATGCAAAAAGTTTCGATATGACATTATTGTTTAGACATGGGCAAAAAAACAACTTCATTCTTTTCGATGTTACCATTTTTCCATTACGTATTTCCATAATTTTAATTGCTGCAATTTTCTGGTTAATGGAATGACATCTTTCTAATCTAGAGCAAATGATGCCGTCCCCTGACCTCTTCATGGTTTCTAATGTCCAGGTCAACACTGCGAGATCATCCAACTGGCTGCAGTAAGCGGCGGCCACTCGCTCAACCTGTACGTTGTCCCTCGCTGTCGCATTGAGCGGGCAGCGGCCAGAGTCACGGGCTTTAAGGTCCGCGGACAGAGACTCTACCTAGATCGTCGCCTCGTCTTCACCAACTCCCTCAGAGAGGTCGTGGTCTCCTTCATTGCTTTCCTTCAAATGCTCGGTCGACCCCTCATAGTCGGCCACAACATCCGACACTTCGACTGCCCCCTGCTGGCTCGGGCTCTCGACGAGCTGGACCTGAGAGCGCAGTTCGAGGGTTCAGTTTTGGGTTGCGTGGACACCCTTCCGCTGGCTCGGGAGCTGCTGAGGGACCGTGGCCTGCAGAGCTTTGGCCAGGAGAACCTTGTCAAGGAGCTGCTGGGAATTAACTACAAGGCCCATGATGCTTTGGAGGACGTGAGAGCATTAAAAACTCTCTTTGGCTTCCTTCAGCCGACAGCAGAAGTTGTCCACAGGCATATGTTTACTTTGGATACTTTGGACAGCAAACCAACTGTGCCATGGAACAATATGAGAAAAAGGACGTCGCCCCCTGCTGAAGAATTTCAAACGGACGGGGAAAGTAAAGAAACAACATAATGGAGAAGCTGATACATGTTAACATAAAGACATATAAAACTTAGACAAAACACAGGTGACCTGAAACGCTAACTGAAAGTGGGAAAGTTTTAATGAATAGTGTAATTGTTGAATAGATTAACTCACATCTGTTTGTTGTTGTTTTTTTTCTAAGTCTGACAGCTAAATAGGTCACACTTTGACGTTCAGTCAACAGCGTGTGCAGAAGCAGCTTTACCTACCTGATGTTTTACTGTTTTGTTTGTGACGAGAAGTTTTTCTTAAACTTGAATAAAATAAACCTGAAGTACCGGAGAGAATTTCAAGCGGTAGCGTGGATTTTTGAACAGCAGATGCATTCAAACCTTTTAACAGGTATAGCTTTTTAATCTTATAAGATGATGAGTTCAATCCATATTAGGACTGCATGATATTAGACAATATTGTGATGACGATGACTTGATATGGTTTCTTTACGGGAAAATACGAATGCGGGAAAGGGGGGTAAAATACGATAGTTTCCCAGCCAAAATGGGAGACGTGGTAGGAAGTTAAGTCTGTGCTTGTCACGTCTCCAAATACTGAATAAATATTAACATCCATCTCGTTTGATTCGGCACTTCTGTCTGTAGTGGAGGATGATTGTTTACGGTTCAGACAATTTCAGGTAAGCTTCATGGCATCGAACTGGTGCAGTGTAATTTCCCAAAAATGGCTTAAAATAATTTCTAGTCATTTTCTGTATTTAACAGCTGTTTGTGCATGTGTAAATAAGTACACCTCAGAACAAAGTTATGCTCTTGAACATACATCACGGCCAAGTGTTTGGGATTAGGTAACATTTAAAACTTCAACAGAGTCTGCGCTTCCAGCAAGCAGTCGTTTCTCAACCCTCTGTACGAACCTGATGGCATATAACAAGGGGCTGGTTTTACCAGGCTACCCTTCCTCTGCCTGTATGTTGAGTCTCTTTGTTCTACTTGAAGGTGAAACTCCAACATGGCTTCCAGGAAGCTATAACCAATTTTTTTTGTGTGTCTTGGCTTTCGTTCGTCTTGGCTTGTTAGCCTTAGCCTCTCCTCCAGACTCCTAATACGGGCAGTTTGGTTGTTTCTCTGACTAATTATGGTTTCCTAACCGGTGAGTTTATGTCTTGGTATACGAGAAAAGTAGCAAGAACGTCATTGTTTCAAGAAAGCTGGCGAGAAGTCCTGTTTGCAGCAAATCCAACTGTTTTGAGTGCATTTGTAAAAATTTTCTGAAAACCATTAACCGCTTTCCTTCCCCTTCAGATACTCAATAAATGTTTGTGGTTTTAATGTGACAAAAATATGAAAGACATTTTATTAGTGGAGGTAAAAATAAAATATAGAGCCCAAATGAGTTTTCAGTAGCATATCAAGACTTTATTACTTCACATTCATATTTTCTGCATTCCCATACAACAAAACTTCTAAACGCTAACCAGAATCCGAGACATTTTTCCCCACACAGCTGCTCCGACAAACATTGCACAGCCCTCGATCTACAGTGTTCAAAACAGAGAGGTGTCTTCAGACAAGATCAGTAACAGAGGCAACTTCAAAAATATACAAGAAATGTTGATGAAACGGTTATGTCGTTAGAATTACACAACATAAGACAGTAAAACGTTGTTAGGAGAAACTCTGACATGAGGTATTCCCATCCTTCTCTTATTTCAGTAACAGAGAGCTGAGACATGAGAGCAGCTAAGTAGAGACGAAAAACCTGCATGTAGAAGCAGCTTTATTTATTCAGAGAAGGGATTTTTATTGGGCGGTAGGCAGGATGACAGCATTCATGTTGAAATACTCGTTTTGGGTTTTCCCTTCTAGTAATTTGAATTTCCAAATTTTTTCCCACATGACACGATTCCCATGAACTCAACAACTTGCTCCAAAGTGAAACAGTTTTCAGACTGACCTGAAAACACATAGAAGTTGAGGCTGTCTTTGAATAATCTCATCTTATTGATTACACTGCACATAAATGGGTAATTATTGTGATTTATCAACTTCAAGTCCTTCGGTGTTGCTGCCATTGACACCTGGGGATTATAATCGTAAGGGAAAAGTCTCACCTAATCAGCTCAAAATACTGAGATTATCGAAAAAAACCCCAAAAAGAACAATATATTTTAATCTTGAAGTAGTGAGTTAATTACGCTGTTAGAACAAGAGTAACTGCTCAAGGTTTCATTGATGAGAAATTCAAATAAAGTCAGGGGTATTCTTAAAGTAATTTAGACTACAGCCATGTTTCTATCTAATTCTGATGCAAAAAATTTTAAATCTCGACAAAAAATGAAATGTGAATTAGGCCTGTTTCCACCTACTGGTATGAAACAAATCTATCTGGTCACGTCAAGCGTAATTTTGTCAGATATTGACGTTGTGCGTGGCTGGTAAAAAAAAAAAAAAAAAAAGATTTAGACAAATGTGTGTCCGTCTCCCTTTTTAAACTCTTGTTCCAAAAAAAAGAAAACATCAGGCGAGCATTAAAAAAGAACAAAAAAAAAAAAATCTTTTTGCTAAATTTAGTAAGTTTTCTTGAGTTTTGCCGTTTCCTTTTTTTCTTCAAAATGCACCAAAACACCCACAAAAAAAAAGAAGCTCATTGTAATCTAGTCAGATGATGAATACTTTAATATGAAATTGGTTTGAAGTTGTTCTAAAACAAAATAGCTATATTGTCATCTCAAGGATAATGAGAAATGACTCTTCTAGATAAAATGTAGGACACTCTGGGTTTACAAAAGTCCCAAACTCATAGAAAACTGGACTTATTTAGACTTGGATGACTTGAAAACCCAAAGTGTGGAGTTTTGAGATGGAAAACATAAAGGAACCTTGTCTGGTATCGAGTTACTTAAAGACGGGCAAACTTGGCAACCCCCGCATGCATGCAGCGTTTCGTTGTACGAGCACAGACACTGCATATTTAGTCAAACCAAACAAGACGCTAAAATTCAAAACACACATGCCTCGTAGGATGGAGACAGCTTGGGGCCAACGTCTTGTCCAACCCTGTAGCTATTCTTTTTATAGTCAATCACTGTTCAAATATTAGGACATTTCCAAAAAACGTATGCATGCAGCGTTAGTGGTCAAAAGCATCACGCCCAGCAGGCTCGGCTTCACTTTCACTGGCGGGTTAGCCTGGATAACGGCAGAAAACCGGCCAGTCAGATGAGCAACGGCTCTGGATTCAGCATGCACAGAAATCGCATTGTTGTTATCATTGTTACGTCATCTAGACTGTCATTACAACGTTTATAGATCAGGTAAAAAAAAAAAGGAAAGACTTTCTGGAAACTCCCCATCAGTGATCCCAGGGGAAGAAAACTAGCTGCTCAGTGGTTGTAGTACCTCAAAGGACCAGTAGGTGGTATAAACATTTTGTAATGTTTCAGGATTTTATTTTTGCTAAACCTTTGTAGGAGGAAATGATGCAACATATTTAAAATGAGAGTTGTTGTTTTTTTATCTGAGCACGTCAAGTAGCAGATGTAACCTGATTGCCTTTAATTTCAAGAAAAAAAAAAGATTTTAAAAACAGGAACTAAATGAAGTTTTGGAAACGTTTAAAAACCTTCCAGTGGCTAAATTATTAGAAATCTTTAAAAATGGTACAAGTGTTCTGTTTGAGCCTGCTTCATCAAATTAAATGTCCAGCACCGATACAGAACTTGGGTTGTGCACAGTTTCTTTATTGGTAAGCTGCGTCGACACTACTAGAGTTAAAGCTGATTATTACCCTGCAGGATGATCCTGGATTTGTAAGAAACACCGTCAGAATCCTCAGAACAGTCTGCTGGGTGCTTACGGTTAAAAAAGGAGCAACAGACTCAGTTAGAAAAACTGGACCAGAGAAAACCCTCTTTAAGCTTTTAATACCACCTACCAAGTAGTGAACACCAGAAATCAGAGGCCCAATTCAGAATGAATAATTTCCCAAGAGACAGTGGCGGCAGTAGGCTCTTGGTAGGAGCTACAGGAGGCTGCAGGCTCGGAACAGGGTCATTCCTGACTGCGAGGTGACCTGCAGAGACACGCTCTCGTTGGCCGAGACAAACAGGACGCTCCCCCGCGTCAAGGTGACGTCGGAGAACGCAGCGGCAGAGGTCGCCATGGCGTCGCCTTCAATGACCAGCAGGATGCTGGCGCTGTCAACTGAGGCAACGGTGTAGTCCTTCACCGAGGCTGGCACCTACAGACCGGTAGAGACGCCCCGATTAGAGGGTAGTTACTGTGTTTGGGTGTTTCTATACAAATGAGGGGAATTCCATCAGTCAGGTCAGCCTCACTGTTTTAAGTTCACATTTAGCAAATTAAACTCCACAATTTACATGCCAATGCACACCAAGTGCTAATAAGTTTCTTTAAAAAAATAAGTAAAAAATCAGACATTGGATAAAAAGCAGAGAAGACAATATATCTTTGTGTAAATTGTGAAACTAGGAAACCATTTTGGTTAATCCAGTTGCTAAAATTCATTATTTCACTCCTTGTTTAGAGAAAAACCTATTTATTTCAGAACATTGTAATCGAAGTCCATAGCAATCAAATAAATGTCAGTGAAGTTTATGGTTTTAGCATCATAAAATGTCAGAAGGTTGGAAATGTGGTGTATTGTTTCTTAAAAAAAATTAAAACAAGAATGTAAGAGGAAGATGAAATGCTGCGTAAACAATCGTCACCTACTTCAAAATTAGAGAATAATCATGAAAAAGTAGAATATAAATGTCTAACTACTTCAAGAATCCTTAACAAAAACCTCAATATGGACGTCAAACTTTATTCAACTGAAAGTTTGTAAAACAACCAAGTTATTAGTTATTAGCATATTAGCACCTTAGAATATGCTCACTCACCACCCTCATGTCAGTCACAACACGACAGGATTAAAAAGAAAAAAAAACAAAAAACTTCCTACCTGTATCTTCATGACAGTGAAGTCTGGCACTGGGGGGTCATACAGGGTCACACAGGGGTCTGCGGGGTCCGGGACACAAGGGAAGATTTTGGAGGAGGCAGACGCCGGCTTGTAGTTCAACATCTCACACAGCGTGTTTACGTCGATGTATTTACGCGTCAGTCCGGCTCTGACGGTGTTGTCTGAGCAGGCCATGCACTCGATGCAATCTAGAAGGATGAAGAACCAGAAAAACAGATTAGGTTGGCAGACAGCCAACTTCCCTTCAACTGCAACATCGACTCCTAGGTAGCCGAGGGTGTTTCCATTATATAAGAATCACAATTAAAACATGTTAAGTTTGTTGAAGCAATAAATCATTCTGCTGCGCCATCGTCCTCCTACTTCCTGTCGTCTTCTTTGTCGTTTTCCTCAACAATTCTTCTCCAATTTTCCTCAACAATTTTGTGAATTTCACTGATGTGTTTATTTATGTGGGGAACAGCTCTATTCAATTCCATGATCCGTTGTTCTGTCTGTGCAAGGTAGGATGGATCGTCGGCTAGCACATAGAGTGCTCAGTTGTGAAACAAAGTCTACAAAGTATAACCTTTGAGAGGATAAATACAAATACACAGTCTCACTTTTCAGATTTTCATTTGCACAACATTTGGAAATCCATCCATCGCTTTCCTTTCTCTTCACCATTATGGGCTACTAATCCGCATAAGATCCCGATGATGAAATGAGCAAAGGTTAAACAGGTAAGAAAACACACTGCTAAACGGCACATGTATAGAAATGAAAAGCTCCCTCTGACCTCCGTAGATGTACGCGTGAGGCTCATTGGCCCCCAGGAACATGGCCTGGCCTGGCTCCAGGACCACATAGTTCAGGAAGTATATGGAGAAGCAGCCAATGTCTCCAGGGTATTGGGAATGGAGGCGGAGCAACAGGTCACCGTTGCTGCTTGATGTGTCCTTCCCTGCTGCACCTATGGACAAACAGCCATGTTCAGAAGGATAAGGGTTGCTTTTTCTAAATGCAGTTAGTGACCCTGTTTGCTGGAGATTTGGGTACGTTGAAGAACTACATGGTGACCCCTAGTGGTGCAAACAGGTTGGTCTGCTTTTTTATAACCATCAACAACCTGTGTGGAATGATTTTGCTTGGATAAATCCATCTTTGCCTGCTTCCTATTGAACATTCACACTAGCTGTGTTTCCATTAGAAGTGGGAGGAAAACTGTCGATATTTCGCTACTGTTGAAAAAACACAATTTCCCAATTGTGGTGTTTCCATTATATAAGAATCACAATTAAAACACGTTAAGTTTGTTGATGCAATAAAACATTATGATGCACCATCGTCCTCCTGCTTCCTGAAGTCTCCTTTGTCGTTTCTGGCAGCAGTAACATCCGGTTGTTGATCATGTGACTCGTGTGATGCCAAAAAAGTGTTTCAATCTATACAACCAAAAACACCTCATCCCAGCTCAAATGCTTTTCATCTAAAAACTTGAGTTTTTTCTAAACCGACTATGCAAATTTATTTCCATTTGCACAGTTTGCTGGACAATGTCTCCGACAGACTGGCGACCTGTCGAGGGTGTACCCGAAATGTACTCAAATGTCTCTCTGGAAATAGGCAACCAGCGCCCCTCCCGACCCAATGGGATAAGAGTGTAAAGAAAATGGATGGATGATGGACAAAGGAAACATAGTTACTCTGCAAAGAGCAAACAATCGGACATGCTAGATGCTAATCCCTCCAGTATGTAGTGTATCCTCCAATTCATTTTGGAAGGTGTGAATGCACAATTGAACTCTGATACGGACAAAAAACGCAAATGCTGGTCTGCTTACAAACCTAGGTCTCAGTTTGGTGAAAGTGAACTCTGGCACAGTCTGAATGCATATGTAAACGCAAAGCAGACTGGAGACCACTCCAAAAGCAGGAAGTGAACTACAGTGTATGGGATTCTGGGTAAATACAACCAAAACAAGAGCGCCAGGCTAACGCTAGCAGGGAAAATACCTTTTTTTTTTACCAACGACAAAATTTGACACTACTCAATTTTTGTTTACATCTTATGAAGAAGGAAGTTGAGCTCAGTGTCCTCTTCAGAGGTTTTCATGTTGTTTCCTCCAGTAGTTCTTGGTGCAGCGCCACCACAGGTGAGGAGAAGAACAGGTTTTCAATTGGTTTGGTTCGTTTTACACAGTGCCGTGTGAAAGCGAACCTCACCAGCTGAAAATGTAACGAGTGTTGAAACTTTGGTCCACCAAATCTACCAGACATCCTACATTCTAGAACATTTTAAAAGAGCTTGAAGGGTTCGTTCAGTCTGGAATTCAGTCTCACCTTCCTGCGTGACTCTTTTAACCAGCTCGTTCAGCTCGTCCACAAACACCTTCTTCTCACAGCTCATCATCTTTGTGAAGCACTTCTTCAGGGCCCGTCCGGTCCGAACCTCATCTCCTACACTGCTCCGCAGCTCTTCTGCTGCATCCCGGCCGACGAGAGCGTGGAACTCTGGGACAGCTGAAAGATAAACACACACAAAGAGGTATGGACTCACCTGTAGTAGAACGTTTACATCCAGTTTTGTTGTTGTTGTTGTTGTTTTTAAGGGACTTACCTTGAAGGAAGCCCAGGATCTCGTCCACTGGTCTGAAGCCGCAAAGCCCCTGGAAGCGCGTGAGAGCGATTGCCATTTCTGGTTTGTGGTTGTTGTCTGGGTAGTGCTCTGGAAACTGAGCATGTAGCGTGGCAGCTAGCTCCTAAGTTACCAAAAAATAGATAAAAAAAAATAATAGAAAAGTAAGAAATTTAATCATACATTTAACTACATTCTGTCAGAGACTTTAAAACTTAGTTTTAAACTTCCTTTCCTAATACCTTATGAAATGCTGATCACACCTCGAATGCTGTGTGTTTCCTGAACTCCTGAAATCCTTCTGGTCTGAATGTTATCAGGTCTGTTTACATACAGAAGTTGCACTGACACAAAAGCCCATTCCAGCAAACTGCAGTTTGGACTGAGATAAAGCGATCCATGCTAAATGTAACCGAGTTCAGCCTGAAAACTGGACATGTGCCTGCCTGCACACTCACCTTGTTGGGGTGGGCCTGTATGGACAAAGCCGTATTGACCGACAGGACTTTGAAGAGGAACGGCAGCTGACCCTGGAAGGCGTCTTTCACCTTGGAGCCCAGGCAGGCGGGGTAGTGGGTGATCCACTGGCCCAAGGTGGTCTGGGCGATCCTGTTGTCCTTGATCTGAGCATCGCCTTTGGGGTGGGCACCCATCCACAGCTGGAGTGGACATTAGTGACAATAATGTTGTAAGGGGATGCTAAAAAACAGAGATTCATACGATTTGCAGTGACGCCCCTAAGGGGTGGGCACATGGGGGCCATGGCCACCACTGGAAATGTTCTGGACACCCCAGAGAGGGTGGGACAGTCTTTGGGAATGCATTTCAGATTTAAAAGTGATTTTTATTTAGTGTAAGCAGCAAATTACAGAAAGAAAACTCCTATAAATTAAAGTGAATTTCAAAATGCTAAATGATGCGATGTAAAATGATTGATAGCCAGCAAGATGATTTGGGTAGGAACATAGACAGACTGTCAATTATAATTCAGCAAAGGGGTGGACATTTATCTTATCGTTTGTAACTTACCATGATAAATTTATTAT
>NW_015113171.1:131168-162589 GCF_001443285.1 Poecilia latipinna | reverse complement strand
ATTATCATGATAAGATTTTGATTTGTAGTTGTCATGCAAAATTATCAGAATTGTTAGTTTTACTATTCTATTTTCTCCACTGTTTTTTCATTAAAAGTATAAAAACAAATACCAATACATTTTTAAATATAATTAAATGCAGTTACTGTGTGCATATTAGTGACACATATCACACTTCTTTATGTGAGTGGTCTCCTAAACAAGCATATTACACATGATGTGTTTCTCAAGGTCAGTATTTATGTTTGTGGGGCTGTGACTGCTGTATCATGCACTCACTCCCATACAGTTACCTAAAAAAAGAAGCAATAAATAGTTCTTATTGTCACTTTTATCGTTATCACAATAGCGTCACAAAATATCACGATAAAACTTTAACTCTGTAGACATGAAAACTAACCCGGACAGAAACAGTGTGGTCCGGAGGAGGTGGAAATGTCACCACATGAACTAATGACCTTGTCAACACAGCCTGCAGACCAGCAGGAGCTAAATAAAGACCTCTGAATAGCACCAGGAAAAGCAGCTGTTCTACCAACACACTCAGGGAACAACACATTTTCTAAGTGTCAGTGCCAAATTGCAAGTGATATTCCTCACATTGAAATGAAAACCTGTTTATTTGCCAGCAAGACAGTTAATTAAAATCTGTTTGTTTGTTTTTATTCCGTTTACATAAAAAGATTTCCTTTTTCCATTAAGCCCTTCTTACCTCTGCATAGGGTTTGTCCCGCTCTATGACTGCCACGGGGTCTCCGCCAACCACCAGTTTGGCCACCTCACTGTCCAGCCCAATCTTTCCCCATGCATAGTTTTGAACTGCACAGGTCAGGGGAAACACTGAGGAGAGAACATCATCTATTTTACTCTAAAGTCCAATATTTATTGGTTCTATCTTAGACTAAAAAGTCAAACACTTCTAGCAACTAAAGAACAGCCTTTCGTTAGCTTTTTCAATTATGTTATTGGCTTATACAAAGGCTGCATGGCAATAACATATTTGGCATACTGGGTGCACTTTCATAGCTCTCAATACTCCAGTTTAATGTAAATTTTTTAATGATCTAAGTGCTAAATCTAGCAATGAAAATATAATTAGATGCAGTTACTCTGTCCATTTTAGTGCACACAGTAACTGTGCACTACTGTGCACAATTACACACAGTGTAACTGTGGGTTATTTTGTGTAATAACACTGATGAAACAAAAAAGGAAGGAAATATATATCAATATAATCTTTGCAATGTTCAGTAATACTTGTAGTGTTGAAGATGTTTTCTTCCGTTAATGCAAATCCAAATTGCTTCTGGTGTTTAACGACGTTTCTACTCCTTTTAATCACAGATTTAAACAAATATTTTGAGCTTTCTTTATACTTTAAGTTCCTAAAATTATTTGATTTCTACATTATCATTCTTTATACGAGTGTGCATTAATTTTTCATTAGCTAAGTTTCATCATTTTCAGCGTGTCTTTCGACGAATTTCTTCAGTTTTTAACCTCTCTGACGTAATGTGTTGGCTAAATTGTACCAACAAAACAAGAAACAAATACCGAAATTACTTTTGACAATTAATTGGCAAAGAGAAGGCAGCGTTTCTAATTGCAAATACTGACTGGATTCCATAAGCTGATGTTCTCATTCAGTTGAACAAGGGAACTGAATTAACGGGGGTACGTAAGTCGATAAAACACCGAGCAGTAATAAATGGGGTCTTTGCCAAGCGCGAGCATGTCTCAAATTTACACCGCGTTGCTTCTATCAGCCAAATGTCCCTAAAATACCTGCTTCACAATATGGAGCCGTGACATCTACTATTGTTTTTTGTTTAAGTGCTACCAGAGTCGGTTTCACACAGGAGTATGTCTGCCTGCTTACGATAAAACACAGAACGCCGACTTAACAAAAGGATGCACGTTAAATAACACAACCCGCCTTAAGTATTACGTGGTTTAAAATAGAACCAGCGACCTCAACATAAATCTATAAAAGCGATGATTTGAAGCAGATTTGATTTGAATGAGGACAATCCACCTCACCTCTTACTTCCTCCATGGCTGCGACGTCGACAGGCTGCACGTTGCTGACGTCACCGCTCAATGACCGCCTCCGTGGCCTTTTTTTATTTTTTTCTTGGTGTTATTACACTTTATTTGGTTATTATTTGTTAAAATAAAAACTCATACATTCTCCCTGCATCTAATATAATTTAGGGATTTTTTTTTCTTATTAGAATCGATTATGTTGACATGCACTTACATACTATATGTTGTTAAATAAAATATTCCCTGCTCCCTAAGAGCAGGGAAAAATAAAATACTGGGAAAAATTCAAGTTGTTCAAAGCTATTGGGCTACTACTTTTAGGTACTTTCAACACTGAATTCAATGTTGTCTCTTTTTTTGAAAAGAGACAACAGTTATAAATGTATAAAAGTTAGGTCCTATTTGTACAAATAAGTCATATTTGTACCGAAATCCTGTCATGGCAGGTGCTCCCAACTGAGCATTACTATGAAAACTCTTTCCACCAGAGAAAATGAAGAAGGCAGAAATTGTGATAACCAATAAGATGCAATTCACAATACAATGTTTCTAACAAATAATCTTTTGCGTATTGTTTACGCAAAGATTAAAAATTTTCTTCAAGACTTACTTTGGTTATATTTTGATAAAAGCAAGTTGTTCCATGAATCTGTTCAGATCCTATTTATGCGTGTACAGTATACGGTATGTCAAGGATGGTAATAAAAAAAAATGTGGCTCCTCTTCCTCGAATAATAAGATATCTTTTTGTAGCTGTATGTTTAGACAGCTTAACCAATATAATAATCACTCTCTTTTAACGATGACTTTATCTAACAAATAGACAAGGTTGATGTTACTACTACAGATTCAGGTGACACTCCCCCTAGCAAAGTGCCAAGGAACTGCGAAACAGTTTTACTGACACGTGGTGGCCAAAATTTTAAGTCTTTATCGTTTATGCTTAAATTTCTACTTTGTATTTTTCAAGTATTTGTCCTTTCATCAGAATAAGACTGTTCAGCGTCATTTTTGTTAGGTTTACATATTTATTAAGAAATATAAAAGTCAGTCAAATCAAAATGGTGTAAATAATCTTCCATTTTACCGTAACAGTAGTCACTGGTGCACACTCGAAAGACAAACAAATATTCTTTATTTCTTAAGAATACATTAGTTGAACAAATATTTAGAACAAAGAACTACACTTATTTATCTTTATCAGTATTTTTAAGGAAGCGCACTTATGACACATGACGCAGGACACGTCATTATGCCGAAATCTCAGTGCGCCTGCGCCTTCAAGTTCATTCGAGGAAGTGGGTAGGACGGGCAGATTCTGAAGCGGACAGAGAAGAGTTTGTTGTTGACTTTATTCCAGAGGATAAACGCCTCGCCATTCTTCCAAAATGTCGGAGTTTGATACCAACCCCTTCGCGGAACCCAGCAACATTAACCCATTCAATGTAAGTGAGCGGTTTAATTACTTGTTGCTAGATGAAGTGCTGTCGGGGGCGGCTGCAGGGAGCTCTTTCGTTACAAGGCTGCCAGCACGCCAGGAAACGCAGCTGTAGCTGGGTGGGTGAGGGGGGGAGGGACGTATTTCCCCGCTTCTGGAAAGCCATTGGCCAACCCCGAAGGATTGGCAGTTGCTTAGCCAATCAGCGCGGTACGTCGCCGGAGAAGGCGGTTTACCCTCAGAGTTGACTTTCAGGAAGTTAAACTGTAGCCAACCAAGAATGTGTGTCAAGCTATTTTAAAATTCATTGCCACTATTACTCTTTATTTTCAAGTCAAATTCTATAAATATTTGTAGCTTTAACACGAATTATAGATTTTTTTTTTGGACATTTTAAAATTTGTTAATTATCAGCCAAGCTTCTAATGCTCATTTGCTCCATGAAGCAAGTTCCTAACAAACAGGTTGTAAGATGCAGGTTAATTCACTACTCAAAAAATAATAATTAAATTTTGGTATATTCATGTATATAGTTTATTCAGGTTGAGAATAAACTCTCCAGATGTACTCAATTGTATTATTATCCGTTGATCAGAAGTAGATCAATTAACCCATCAACCAAAGGAAGAGTTTGTGTGTATGGAAGTGTACTTATCACAGGAAACTAGTCCAATAACACCATTTGTTATTAATGTGACTTTTTAATAACAGTGTAAAGTTTTTTTTTCATTGCTTATGCCATGTGAAGAAGTATTTTAAATGGAACTGATGATTGCATTGTTTAGATTGCTAGCAACATAAATTATTAACCAGGGAGCCAGGCTTGGTCCTGACATCTTGAACTCCCAATTTATGTTTCATGTATTCCACGCTCTAATGCATATTCTACATTCTGTATGGATTGTAAGACCAGTAAAAAAAAAGGTTGGTTTGTATGCGTTGGACTCAGACATTTTTGGCTACCCAGGGGTTTCCATGATACATGGTGCCGTTATGTAAAATCACACACATTTTTCAGATTTCACTGACTATTTTTAACAACCAGCTTCTTCTCATTCTGTAGTAAGAATTTATTTGGGCTAACACGCACAATTTTCACCAGTCATCGCAACCTGTCTGCAAATCTCACCAATCACCGTAGTATTTTCTGTATTTCCTTCTTTTCTGACCAGTTGCTGCAACTCAGCTGAATTTTGACAAATCCCGATATTTATTTAACTTCCTGTTTCACGACGCCTCTCGAAAGCAAAGCCTGCAAGATAAAAACAGTGACACTAAACCAGGGAAGTTCAAAGTGTGGTCCACGGGCCATTTTCAGGCCTCTTGATTTTGTTTGGCCACTCGGCCCATGATCACAGAAAAAATGAAGACAATAAACCCCAAAAAAAGTTTTCGAAAGTTTTTAACGCAGCAACTCTTTGAGACACATACAGATTCCTTTTCCGCAAACTTCAGACTATGTTGCTTTATTAAAATATTCTCTGTGTAGTATATTAGTTAGCAATATGTTCAGAAAAAAAGTAACAATTTTGGCCCTAATGGCAAAAAGTTTGGATGCCACTGCGCTAAACGCTAATATGACAAATACTGAATTCTTCTTTTACACTTTGACAACTCCTCAGAACATAATTTTATTTGTAAGCCATTTCAATACGAGAATGTATTTTAAACTTTGAATATTAACCATTTTTAAATCCTGTCACTGCAAAAATAAAGCAATAGAAAAAAAAGCACAACTTTGTTGAAAAGGCTACCATAAAATCCGTCATTTTAGGCCGCAATAATCACATAAACGCATCGCAACATCCTTGAGGCTCTGCTTCATTTTCTTTCTTTCTTTTTTATTCAGGGTAGGGGTGGTTAAGTTCAGTTTCTGTTATCTTCTACATTAATTTTCCTCCTCAGAAATGTGTGAATAATGAATAAAACACAAGACAAGCCGACACGTCACTCACTGGCCATGTGACTCTAGCATGAGGTCACAGCTCGCTGCAGCCGACACACCTGTAAACATTCCCATCAGGAACAGGAGCAGTTCGTCTCTCTCTCCATGTGTTTGGAGCATTATGCAGATGGGAGTGTGGCAAAAGTAAAACACAAAACATTGTTTGGCTTCTTTTTTTTTTTTTCTTTTTAGAGTGAGCCTTTCGTTTTTGGACCAAAGTGTCCAAAGTGTCCATGTTAGGATCATGTAATATGATCCTAACATGAATTAGATGAAAAAATGTGTAACAATTTCAGAATAAGGTGAATTCAAGCTGAGAGCTAACAAATTAAGGTAAAAGTTTTCAAGCTTTTACCAGTAAAAAAAAGTTAAAGTATAAAATGATTACCAAAATCAGAGTCAATTTCTTATATTGTGTAAGTGCTGTATTTTAGAGCCGTTATCAACAGAACAAACTGTGTTAAATGGTATTGAAGTAGAAAGAAAAACAAAAGGAAACTGGATGTGCTCTTGCTGTGTGATTACAGCGCTCAGACGGAAACGATGAGGAACCAGATGAAAACCGTAGGCCAATCCTCTTTAAATGAGGACTAATGTGAGGCATGTAAAAACAACAACAACAAAAAACCCCACAAACTGCAAAGGCTGCAACTTCACTGGATGCTAAAATACAAAAACCTTTCCTCGAACAAGACGGGCTGATATTCAAACATCACCGCACCAGGAAGCAGGAATGGTTTTGATAATGCTTATAATCAGGGTGTGGCTGTTCCCAAGTCAGCACTCCACTAGGATATCTCTGTTATTTACTTCTTCATGCTGTAAACGTACAGCACTGGAGCGAAGGTGGAATCACATGACTAGTTTTAGACTTTAAGGGATAGAAATGTGAATTTTCTCAGGTGAAATGTTAATGGAAGACAATATAAAAGCATAACATGGCTTGTATATATATGTACCGTTTCAGTAATTCAAGGACTTACGCCGGCCGCTGTTTATTCAGCCGCTTCTCCAGCCATCCACAAACACAGGTCACCGCTGACATCACAGCCGCCCTCCACTTTATGGACGTCATAAAGTGTGACGCTGCCGTCGTAACATGACTGGATTCAAGCAGTTATTTTGACACGTTTTCTTTGTGAAATGTGATTTTAAAAAGGGTTGTTTCTTTTTTTAACACTAAGCAGAAAACTTGCTAAGCCAGGCCATAGGCGGCCATCCAGCAGCACACCCTGTTTTTGAATTGAAAAATATTTAAAGTTGACAGGAAATTTGAAAATAAGACTATTTAGTTGCATTGTTATAGGAAGACATTAAAAACAACACCTAAACACCAACTAATAAAAAAAAATAATAATTAAAGTGTTAAAAAATTTTTCATGCTTTTTCCGTATAGTTGTCGCATTATTCGCTTAGCGTGTAGAGCGGTAAAAACAGACGGTTGTTACGTAGATCCAGTGAATAGAAAAGACACTTGACCTCAGTCTCTCTATGTTCACATACTGTCCAAACTATGTTACTGTTTCACCAAAGACATTTGTTAACATACCTCTGCTGTCACTGTTACTGGTGTCTAAATAAGCCTATATGAAAAAAACAAACCTTAGCCTGGTGGGGGAGCAGGTAAAGCCTGGTGGCCCGCCAGGCTGTGGGAAGCCCTGAGTCAGACACATGGTTCCATCAACATGTCATAGTGTGAGTTTTATGGGTGTGACTAACTGGGAGTGTCAAGAACATTTAAAGTCCCCAACTCCTACAGAATACCAGAGGTCACGGGGTCACAGCTGAAAGATTATTCACATGAATAATTTTGGATCCATGAGATTATCACAGGATGTGGATCTTGAATAAAAAAATACCAGAGTTCCATCAAATGATTGAATTTTTGTAATTTAAAACAGAAAATCAAATAATTATTTGGACAGCTGACAAATACTATTATTTTATAATAGGACATAATTTGTAGATTTTTGATACATAGACATAAGCAAAATATCGAATAAACCACCACGTCATCGTAAGGCTGTTGTAAGCAATTGTTTTAATTGATTGATTTATTTTGACGATTAATCTAGTAATCGCATAAAAAGATTGTCCCGTACTGTGATAGCAACTTAAGCTAGTAAGAAAATGCTAGTAAAAACAATTCAGTTCATTTTTTTTTTAAATAAGAAAACATTTTATCGCTTATTTTGCAGTACGATTCAAACGTCACTTTAGCCTCAAGCTTGAATTATGGGGAAAAAGTTTTAAATGCAGAAACAAATGAGAAACACATTTCACATTAACTTAAAAAATTAAGCAAAAATAATTAACAAAAACCTGTAGTTTGTTTATATGTATGTGTATATATATATATATATATATATATATGTGTGTGTGTGTATATAAAGTTCTTGTATTTGTTCCATAAATGGCTCCAAATTACAACTTAAATGATCCACTAACTGCTTAAAATTTCCTCCAACTCAGACGAAGGGCCTTTCAACCTTTGTTTTGCATTTTGCCATCCCTGAAACAAAAGCCATTTAATGAGTACCGATACTTCTGCCAAAGCTAATGATTGATCTGAGCCTCCGCAGGTTCAGGCTACAATAGCAAGAGGCTCTGATTTACTTTATGGCCTGGCCATAAATGGAAATCAGTCTGCCATTTGGTGTTTTCCCCTCAAAATAAGATGTAAAAATATGTTGTTTTTTCATCTTTTTGGCATCATACTTTCAGTATGATTGTTCCAGTCAAGCCTGCTCTTGTCGGATCTATTTGGTGATTGCACAGCACAGTGATCAGTTTTGTGTATCTGTTATTGATATGTAGTGACGTCTCTATGTGTTTTTCAGGATCCTTCAGTCACTCAGGTGACAAACTCCAGCATTGAACCGGTTGACCAGTATAACCCCTTCCCCCCATCCAGTGTAAGACATCTTTTTTTTTTTTTTTTTTTTTTTAGTTAAGTTTTTAAAAAATGTCCCCTAAATGTTAAGACTAGATGACTAAGTAAAAATGTGGTTACTATGCGGTAATTGCTCCTCCTCCATTTTGATTGTTTCGTAACCAAATACAGTCACTGAGGAGTTGAAATCATTTTCTATCTTCTGTTCATAATTTACTGTAAGGAAATGTGTCTTTATGACTGTAGAATTAATGGAAATAGAATGTAATATGAAGTTTTTCTTAAAATTGTGTACACTAAAATAATGTATACATGAAATTTTGTATGATTTAAATTCTATAATTCCTGAAAATACTCTCCAGCCTTCTGGAACCCGAAAGAGTAAAAATCATTTATCCGTTTAATATTTCTCTGCCTTTTTGTTCAGATTATTTTTCAACATTCTGTCAATTATTTTTGAATTTGCTTGACTCATTCAGTAAAATGAGCTTCTTTTTTCTTCCTCCTCTTCTCTGGTTCTTCCTTATATTTGCCTTCACTTTCAAACGTTTTTCCCCATCCCTTAGCTTTAATCTTTTCTCTTTGCATCAGCTGTTTATTTTTTATTATCTGTTTTTTTTTTTTTTTTCTGTCAGGACTTTGCCGGAGCTCAGACGACCCCGGCCTCCACCGCCCCCTACCAGCCGGCCGTGTTGCAGCCGTCCACAGAACCCAGTCCACAGGTGAGGACACGTTGTCGCGTTAGTCGGAGCTGGCCGACTTCCCTCTGTCCTGTTCCTGTTCACGTGTCGTCTGCAGTTCATTAACACTCTAATTGTTTTATGCAGCTGCTTCAGCTTTATCACAAAACAAACACTGGGGACAATAAAGTGAACAGAGAGAACAATAATGGTGAGATGATGTGAACAATGTCTCACTTTATAATCACAAACTTCACATGTAGCTTGTCAGGGTTGCAGGTTACAATCCAAGTAAACCTTAGTTTACCAAAGTAGAGGTTTGTAAACAAAAATTAGTTTATAAAGGTTTGTAAACCCATTGTAAAGGTTTGTAAGGGTTTTAATAAACCTTTACAAACAAAGTAAAGGTTGTGTGCTAGGATAATATTACTCTGGTAAACACAGTAACTCTTTGTAAACATTTCCTTTGGTTTACAAAGTAAAGGTTTGTAAACTTTATTAATGTTTGTAAACCAAATTAAAGGTTTGTAAACATTTACGAACCCTTTTTTTGTTTATAAACATGAGTAAACATTTGTAAAATTTTACAAACCTTCACTTTAGTTTGTCAAAGTTTGCAACCATTGCAAACCAGAGAGCCATTTTAAATGTCTTTCTTTTTTTAAATAAATATCTACTATCAGAGAATTATAGTCGTTTTTAAAGAACCAACATTTTCTTTCTGTTTTTAGGTTTTAAAACAACAAAAACAAACATTTTAAAAAACATTCAGTGGAAGGTTGTTGGTGAAAATGATTGAAAGAAAAAGGCAACAAAACTGATTTCTGTTCTTCACTAAATGAACAAAGTAAAAGTAAAATTATAATTTGAGAAAAAAATCAAAACAATCTTATTTTTTAAGCTACAGCACAAAGATAAAATGAAATAAAAAGGGAATCTGAAAGTAAAGTACCAATCTTACCACACTAGTATTGATCCCATACAGATACTGATTTGGTATATTGATATGTTGGCTCAATTGTGCAGCGCACTGCGCTTGTTACGGTCTAATTAACTTCTGCACCATCATTTATTTCCTCAAGATAAACTGTCGGCTCCTCTGTTTAGACTATAAATTGATTAACTCAACGTTGCATTCTCTGTAGTTTTCTCTGGTCTGTAATGGAGACTGGAATTAAAAACCATTTCAACCAAAGGTTTGGAAAGTGCTTCTGAACCAGACGGTCCATAACTCTTCAACACGCTGTCAGAAAGATGCCTTTAGTTCAGAGTCCATGAGATGATATTCAGAATGGATTTTTTTTTATTGATTATTTTTAGTTGCTCTTTACTGTTTGTATAGTCTGTAATGTCTGCTCATGTCAATGAATTATAACCTGTCAAATGACACACGGGCTTCAAATTTTCCCATTGTTTAAAAAAACCTCAAACAAAACAGTCAAATACAGAAAATATTCCGTTAACATGACCTCTGTCGCCTACCAAGATGTGCTGCCTTTAGTTTCATTTCTCAGTTCTTCCTTCTGACTAAGACGGTTCTGAATCATTACACAGGTCTGAATGACAAGTCGATCACCAGTTTCACATTGTTGCTTGTAAAGCCTCCTGTTTGCACCAGATGCATGTGAAATTTCACACACAAGCTGCAAAAACCCTCAATTGTCACCAAAATCCACTTTTCCTTTTTGCCTCTTGTCGCGTTTGTAGAGTCAAGATTTTAAGCCCCTCTGTGTTTTTCTTTCTTCCTTTCTGTCTCCATTTCCTCCAGGCGTCTGCCGCCGCAGCTCAGGCCAACCTGCTGAGGCAGCAGGAAGAGCTGGAGAGGAAAGCAGCCGAACTGGACCGCAGGGAGCAGGAGCTGCAGAACCGGGCCCCCACAGGTCCTTACAGACACAGCCTCCCCACAGCAGCAAGCAGCACAGTTTACCGAGACAGGAAGACATGCAGCGTCTGCATTCTGCTGCAGAGAGGATGCTTGAGATAACTTTCATACCTGAGCTCAGGATATGAAAAACTGCCCTCTGAGCGGCGCTGTGCTCACCTGAAGTTCCCACTTAGACATAAGGAACGGAATAAATAATCCACCCGTTTAAGACGACAGCGTGTTAGGGCCATCGTAGATCTAAAAAGTAAAAAGAAACGGGAGAAATTTTCTGCAAAAAAAGAAAAAAAAACTTCTGGAAAAGTGTTGCAAGTTTTAGTTTCCAAATGTCAAAAATGTTTGACTTTTGGAAATGTTGTTAGCTTCAAAAGTTGAAAACGTTAGATCTTTGGAAATAAATCTCAGTTTCAATTTTTTTTCTTTTGCCTGAAATGTTGTCCTCCTTTTTCTTTTTTCTTTTCCTTTTTCAGCCCTATTACTCTGTCATAGTCGCCACTATTCCATGTCTGTTGACTAAATGCTGACCTACATTATGTTGGTTTTCTGTGCAAAGCTTTTTGGGTTTGCCAATCTTAAGGTTTGCACCCTCTAGTGTTTAAAATATGTCCTGCAGGCATGTGAAGCATTTAAATGGGGTTTTAAAAAAGCAGGGATGGGTAGAGGAGCCTAACTTTGTCCTCTAGTGACAGCAGCAGAAATTCAACATGTTTTTGCTCCAGTAAAAGTAAAAAGAGTATTTGGTACAAAGGCTACTCAGTGCAGCTTTGTGTTGAGTTGTGTCTGCCGTTAGACTGACGTTATTCTGTGTCGACAGGTAAAGAGAACAACTGGCCTCCACTTCCCAAGTTCTTCCCCATCCAACCTTGTTTCTATCAGGACTTCTCAGAGGAAATCCCTGCCGAGTACCAGAGAGTCTGCAAAATGATGTACTACCTGTGGATGTGTAAGTGTTTTATGTTTTCATTAATGGTGCAGCTCGATTAGTTAATAATTTGGAATCTGTAATAAATTAAACCCATTTTAATCAAAGAAATTAACAAAAATAAGCAACGTTTTCAATTCCAAACCCCTTTTTGATGCTAAATTATTGAATAAATAGATGTGTGAGCTCAACAGCAAAGATATTTAGTGTTTTAATCTGTTATTTAGGTTGTCCAACCATTAGATTGGTGCAAAGTGTTATTATACTCATTCAGCTTCAGTTTTTCACTCATGGAACTAATTTGAAAAAAAAAAATGCTTCTTTAGAAATGTGCACTGTGGACGCTGACATTAGCATTGGGGACGTCTGTGCTGCTGCCACGTTGAGATGCTATTCTAGACTAATAAGCTAACTCCTTTTAGCACAAGTTACACTCAACAATAGTCTTATCCAGCATGCAATCAGATCATGTTTTTGAAGCATAAATGAACGTCCAGCGGGTCAAGAAGCGACTTTGTCGTCCATCGCTGTTATTGGCAGATGTTGCTTGTGCGTCAGATTTACAGGCGCATTAGAAATGGAAAACAAAGGTTCTGGTTTAAAAAAAATAAAGAAGCATCATAAAGTCCCTTATGTATGTGGAATCTCTCATTGTAGAAATGTGTCCTGGTGTGTTGATGCTCATGGTTAACTAAATGCACTGAATGTTTTACGTGTTCATTGTTTGCTCACCTTGCTGCCTGTTTCCTCCAGTTTACTCTGTGACTCTGTTCCTCAACCTGCTGGCGTGTCTGGCCTACTTCATCGATGACACAAAACATGGAGTCGACTTCGGCCTCTCCATCCTCTGGCTCGTTCTCTTCACGCCCTGCTCCTTCCTCTGCTGGTACCGGCCAGTCTACAAGGCCTTCAGGTAAGCTTAACCACTGGTACGGGAAACCCTGAGGTTATCCGTAATATCAACAACGCAGAAGAACGGCAGGATTCCTCAGACTCTCTCGCCAGGAGGTCACAGACTTCCAACATGTTGGAGTATCAAACCACCATCTGTCTGTCGCAGATGTCGACACATCCTTAAAAAGTATTAAATTCGTGTATCTTAAACCTTAAAAAACTCCTAAATTCATGTAATTTAAAGCCTTTTAGTATTAAAGTCATGTATCTTAAATGAAGTTCCTTAATCACAGATCTCATTTTTTTGTCGTGGCAAGACTAATAGGCTATAGGCTAATAGGCTTGTATTTTACTCATGCAATAAGTAAAATAATGTGTCTTAAATTGTCTTCTGAACCCAAAGCACTAAGATTTAAGATAACTTTTTTTTTTTTCTTCTCGTTTAGGAGCGACAGCTCCTTCAACTTCTTCTTCTTCTTCTTTGTGTTTTTCTGCCATGTGGCCGTCGTCATCATCCAGGCTGTGGGCATCCCCTTCTGGGGAAACAGGTGAGAAACCGCAAAAACCACAATTATGGTCAGATGAAATTGATGAAACATTTTCATGGCTGCTGCACAGGAGTTATGTTCAGGCTAAATTTAATTACTAATTTAGCTTTACAAACACAACTTTCATGAAAACTGAAATGTTTAATTCTAATCCTGAAAGATTTTGAAGTGACAAAATAAAAGTTTAAAGCTGAGTATGTTGGATCTTTTTGAAATTAGGTGAATTTTTTGTACGAGTCACTGAAATGAATTGGTGCTAAAATGATTAGTCGTGATTAATTGGTTAGTGAATTAATTGTCAACTAATTTATCAATCGATTAATCGTTAACTGGAGTATGAAGAATTAAGAACAACAAACTCAGAGCAGTAATGAAACCAAAACTGTCCCAAAAATATCTAAATTTTGCATTTAAGATAAAAAAAAACTAACTTTTTTGTCTGTAAACACTCTCTGCCCAGAACTCCTCTCAGTAATTTTAGCATCACCAGATTCAAATTCAGTAAATAAAATCTTCTATTGAGCACATTTTGTTGTCAGTCATTAAAAACCTGTTAGCCCTACATTTTATTGACATTAAGTGAAGCAGAAAGGACTGAGCGTTTCACATGTCGATGTTAAGAGTGTTTTAGCTGCAGGGGCTTCCTTTCCTACAAACGATTAATCGTTCACTGAAGGAATGCCGTTATTGCTGTTCCAGGCAATAAAATGTTTATTTTCTCATCTAAACAAGGAATTAAATTATTTACATCTCTACATATTTTTTAATTTTGTATTTAAAAAGGCTTAAATGAAAAACCTGCAGAATTTTTAAAATACGATTAATTGATTAGTTGTTAAAATAATTGATACAACAATCGATTACCAAAATAATGTAAAAGGAATACAGATTATATTCTGACCGAACACTGCAGCTGCTGAGATTCTCATTTGTTTATTCCAACATCTGCCAGGTTTATAAAGCTTTTAAAAATAATCATTAAATTGACTTTTTGTATGTTTTTTCTTAGTAATATAATAGTTCACACAGATTCATATAACTCAAAGGTATACAATCAAATAATTTTAATTGCTGCATTAAACATGTTTTAATGGTTTTCTGACCAACTCCAGTTCAACCATTTGTCCCTCCTCGTTGTCTTCTCCCTCCTCTTCCTGATCTTGTTTCATGTTTTCTGACAGACTCTTTTCTTTCTTCAGTCTCTGTGTCTCCTGGTCACCCTGTAAGTTTCTGCTGCTTCTTTGTGTGTTTTCTTAATTTTTGGGAGTTTCTGTTGGATTTGTATTGTGCCGTAAAAACTTGGGACATGTTTGGATTCTACGTTCTGGACCGAAATACACATTGTAGTGTTTGATTCTTCCTTCTCTTCGAACTGGATATGAAAGTTTTGTTTCTTATATGTGGAGTTTTTGTTTTTTTCTGACATTTTATTTTTATTTTCACTGTAAATTAGTTCAGTTTGCTTCACTTTATTTTGGCAAATTACCAACAATACAAAATGAAAACAAAAATGAAATATTACTTAGCAAACCTATAATTTACCAAAATTGCTTCCCTACATCTTCATCCTTAGTCTGTTTTTATTGATATCTGTCAAACATCCTAATGTTTAATTTTCACATGTAGATTGTATTTCTGTCACTACAGCCTGCAATGTGCACACCAGGTTGACTAATTGGATACATTTTCAAGGTTTTTCACTTGAAATTAACTCTAAACCCCCAACATTTTAATATTTCACCTTTTTTTGTTTCTCTACTTCTAATGTCTTAAAATCTGATTAAATTGGTGGTCTTTTTGCTTTTTTGTATAGTTTTTTTGTGGGGTATTTGCAACTTTTTAAAAATGTATATAAATACAACCTAAGATAACACATGTTTAGGATATGTACTGCTTGTTTCTGCGTTTCTGTGTTAAAAGCGAAGCTTAAGACATAACAGCTGTTTGTTTGTGTGGTTGATCCAGCGGTTGGATTTCTGCCTTCTCTGAGATCGGCAACGGCAAAAAAGCGGTGGGAGGCATCATGATCATCGTGGCCTGCCTCTTCACGATCGGGGCCGTGATGTCTGTCGTCCTGCTGAAGATGGTAAGACCTCGGTTTATTTTAGACAGCTCTGCTTTACCATTTCAGCAATGTTTTCTTTGAACATTACAACTGTCCGACTATTACGTACAACGTAACAGTCGGATGAAATGTGTCATGACCGTTCAGACTGCAAACGCTTTGGACACATAACCAATTTAGTACCACAAATGGATTTGGCTCAAATCGGATGTTTTGGAGGGGGTCAAAAGATCGGAATTGGGTCGTTCGGACTGTCATGAAAAAGTCGGGTGTACGAGCAAAACAAAATTTGTGTCGCATTTTCCTGCTGTGTGAATGAAGGCTCAATTCGCAGAAGGATATGTTTTTTTTGTTTCATTTCTTTCCATTGTTTAACAACTTCCAATCAGGTGAGAAGAATTAGGTCACCATACAATAACCGCATGTTTTTATTACATATTTGGACGTGCGCAGATTTAATATAACTTTTGGCAATATGGAGAACTTCAACAAATCTAAAAAGAAAAAACAAAAATAATGCCAGAAAAAATTCTTCAAAAGATTGAATCCGATTTATTCTGACAAACATTGGTGAACAAACAGCATCTTGAAAAAGTTGTGAATAGATTAAACAGATTCATAATTTTCCATGGTGGTTTCTATGGAAACATTAGCTTTTGTCAATAGCTGAAATCTCTGTCCTCCAACCCAAACACTTCCCACTGCCTCACGCCACAGATTGGAGGGAGGGACAGGCGATACGGACTTAGAATTTTATTGTGATATTGTCCAGTGCTAATCCGATGACTAAAACAACTATTTATTTTTTTTAGGTATCTGTCTGGTTGGGACTGCAAACCACAGCATTCATCGCTCCACAAACAAATTCTGTTCTTATTTGAAACTTCAAGGCACCAGTTAAACTGCACATGGAGACTGTAGTTAATCAAATATCCAGATTTACTAATATTTAAAAAAAATTAGTTTTCATGAAAATGATAAACATCTTCTCATGGCAAGAAATTTTTCATGATAAATGATAAGCGATACAATAAATGGAGAGTCTGAGGAGAGGATTTGATGCAGGTTTTCTGTTGCGTAGTTAAATAATTAATGCCGTACCTCTCCCGTCTTCAGGTCCACAGTATGTACCGCCGCACCGGGGCCAGTTTCCAGAAGGCCCAGCAGGAGTTCTCCCAGGGCGTGGTCACCAGCAAGGGCTTCCAGACGGCAGCCACCGGAGCAGCGTCCGCTGCCGCCCGCGGAACCTTCCAGGGAAACAACTAAAAGGCCGACTGAGCTCAAATCAACGCTCACCGTAGTTTCTGGTTTCTGCGTCTGCAGCCAAGTGACGACATCCAGCTGTGTGTGTGTGTGTGTGTGTGAGAAGAGCAGCTGAGGGGAAAGTCAGTCATCAAATAAAAACTAGAGAGGAAGACACAAATGAAGATTAACGATGTCCATTTCAGCATGCCTCTGCTTTGTATATGTTTTCTGACAATGCTCTTATGTTTGTGTGTGTGTGTGTGTGTGTGTGAGAGAGACAGGCCGGTTCCATGTGGGAGCAGGGTGTTTGTCCACTAAAGGTGGATCCTGAATATAACAGAGATGAAGTGTTTTGTTTTGTCATTGATCTAACTTGTTTTGTCTCAGAATCTGCAGAATTATGGAAAATAAGCCGTGTTTTGTTGTATTTGCTTCAACATGGACATTACTGTAAATATAGATTTTGAATCGGTCAGCAAACTCGCTCTGCTCTGTGGGGGTTTTACATGAATGTAACTTGGCAACAGAAAGCAGAATTAGCAGAGCTTTGACGAAGTTTCAGACTCTAATGCGATTTTTTTTTTTTTTTTTTACTTTAGGATTGATTTTTCTGATTATTTTTATTCATTTTTACGCATCATTTCACCGCTTTTTGAAGCAACTGCGGCTGGATTATGGAAAAATATGAAATATTCCCAGTTACACTGACAGCAGCTCATACAGTCCATCCCAATTCAATCATTTAGAAGCAGACAGTCTGATCTGCTCTGTTCCTTTGTTTTATGCTATTAGTTCTGCTGTGAGTGGATTTTTCTTTTTTTAAATGAGAAAATACATATTTTCTTAGCAATCAAAGCTTTCCAATAATTCATAGCAATCACGGTTCTCTGACTTTGTAGGCCATTTTTGTGTGTCTGTTTTACTTGTTAGAACTTGCAGACATGTAAATTATTGCCTCACCGCTGTACATTTCTCACATTTCCTATATTAAAAAGCATGTGTGTGTGTTATTTAATGTATTGTTTAAAAACTCAACTGAGATGTAACTTTTGTAAGTATTTTTTTTTTCAAAATATTTGCAGATTTCTAATTGTTTTTTCTTCCACTCAATAAGTGGCTGATACAAGATTTGATTTTTTTCCCTCATTTTGTTCGACATGGATGAATTGTTCTGGGAAAAGACTCGGTCCCTTTTGTATTTCAATAGTAAATGTATCTAATAAAAATGCTTTGCTCTCATTTAAAGTTCAGGTTTTATTTAAATTACTTTACAAAAGTATTCATGTCTCTTAAACTGTTGGGGGGTTTTTCCACATAACATAACTGAAAATTTTCTATTAAGACCAGGAAACTGAGTAAATAGTAGGGAGTTATATAGTGGCATATAGGCAATAGCCTATATGCCACGAGAAGTGGTGACATACTTCCGTTTAAATTTTCGCCACATAGATTGTTTCCGGGTACCGCTAGCTCCTATTGTTTTTAACCATAACTGCAAGAGCTGTACCATGAACAAGAGCAAAAGTTAAAATATCTGCGAGGTGCTGGTACAGCTGAGTTTTGTTGTGTGCCGTTGTGTCCAGTAATTAGCCGGTACCATCCATCTTATGAACCACTTCGCTCTTAAACGGTTGTTAACTCATGGAGGAGCATTGCTGTGGTGAAAGAGGAGAGGCTTTTTTAAAGAAGCAGAGGCCAATTCAGATTGACCTCTGCCAATCTGAATTGGCAGAGGTCAAATCAAATTTCAAATTTCAGTTATTTTTAATACAAAATTTGATTGCAGTACAAAATGGCTCTTCGTGCCTGGAAATATAATATAATACAAAACATATTGGGGTCATTGCACATAGAAAAAAAAGAGTAAATTTTCACCAAAAATTTTCAGAATAATCTCAGAAATATTCTAGAAAAAAGTTGGAAATTTCTGAGATTCAAAAGTCAAACATTTTCTTAGTTTAAATCAATTTCTGTGACACATTCCTCATTATTTTCAAGCAAATCTTTGACTTTTCAAACTCAAACTCAGAAATTTTCTGAAATGAATTGAGTTTACTGTTCCATTTTTTATTATCATCTACAATGACCCAAATATGACGTCGTATAATGCCCACTCCTTAAAGCAGAGTTGGGTTATGAAATAATATCCCAAGCCTTGAACGTCTCACACATTTTACCCTAAGTGCAAATATTACCAAAATGGCCATCCATCGAAACTGACGAGCCAAAAAACTGATCAGAGCATCATGTTTAACCACGTTGCTGTAACTCTGTTCACAGTATTTCCAACACTTTTTGTTCATTGCCAGAGCTTCGTGACCTGTGTCTGCTGTGAGTCTGTGGAGGAATATCAATTTAACCCGACGCTGCCACCTCAGCTCTCTTTCTGTCAATCCAGGCTGTACACTCCTATATTTTTCTTGCATGTCAGACACAACCATCATCCAGACTGCTCAGCTATCTGAGCAGAAAGGCAGTTTTTTTTCTCCTATTGATAGATAATTATTGACTAATTGCAGCTTGTAGACAACCCTAATATGAAAATGTTTATTAGTTAACTCTAAAGTTTCTCAATACGGCTTTAGAAAGAAGTCCAGTTACCATTAAGGCAGCGGGGCGCGTTCAGTGTTGCAAGTCCTTCACAGACATGGAATAATTTCACTGTGTGTGGAAGAAATACTTATAAAAATAATTCTCAAAACCTACAAATTTGTTTTGCAATTTATTTTTTTTACCTACATTTTCTAACTTTTAGAAGTTTAAAACTTGCTTCAAAATCTCCGATTTTTTTCTTTTTTAAATGAAGTATTTCAGAAAAATAAACGTTTTTTATGAATTTATGAGATCAATCTAAGAATTTCTGAGCTTTTTGTGGCGGAAATTTATTCCCAATTTTTGAACAAAGGCCTTAATTGGCCACCAGAGGGCGCTGCACGCTCTGGTGAATCAGCGCTAACCAACAGATGCGCTTTAGAGCTTCAGAGCTCCACTGGGACAGAGCGTTCATACACACGGCTATACCACTAGATGGCAGCACTACTGTGCAGTAGCCGCGCACACAATGAAGTGCTGACTCACTGACAGAAAGTTAGGACTGAGGCAAAGAAAAAAAAAATCCATACAAGGTATCTTCATACTACTATAGCAGGATTTTATAGATTGTTCATTTTTGCCTTTCCATGGAGCTCTTGCAAAAGCAGCTGAGCTGAATATCTAAGTTGATGAATCATACCTAATTTACAGACCTATTGTGCATCTAATCTGCATATTAAGTTTATACACACACACACACACACGCACGCACACACGCACACACACACACACACCCACACACACACACACATATATTTTAATCAAACATAAGTCCTCAACAGTCCTCAACATTCCCTTGTCGCCCCTGTACTGTTAGAAAAATTCTGCCTGAATAGAGCAACTCCCGATCCTCATCCTCTCTGTGTGGTGCTGGCAGTTCATTCAGGGAAGCCGAACTTTTCCAAGGTCAAATCAGCCAGGAGAGAAGCTGAAGAGGGCTCATTTCCTGAGAGCCAAGAGGCTATTTTAAGTCTCATGCATTGTCTCTTTCTTCCTTTGTCAGTGTCTCCCTCAGTGTGCGTGAAAAGACATTTGAAGTCAGGACAGAGTGTTTTCTTTCCCCCAACTTTCTCCCCATCATTAAGCCCTGTGCATTCATCGCACAGCAGTGGCTACATTCATATATCATCTGAATCCTAAATGAAGACTCAGGGTTTTTTAATGCCTGGCAGTCTGATCCAGGTTTAATAATAAATCCTACTTAAAGCAGTCGTAGCATTTCATCTAGAATGTCACCGTTTATTAAAATGCTCCCACTGTGGGATTTCATTTTGTGCAACATGTGTGTTGGTGTCTCCCTCTCCTTCTCTCTCTCTCTCTCTCATCTCCCCCCTTCCTCCCTTTTCCACCCTCGTCCATCTTCCCCTCTCCTCCATCTTCTATTTAAAGGGACAGAGCAGCCCTCCACCGTGACTCCCCCTCTCAGCTCCTTCAGACAAGCCAGCAGCAATTAGCAAACACCTGGTGCACCTGTGCATCTGCTGAGCTCACTATACCAGCTTCTCATTGTAGCGCTGGAAAAATGTTGTCAAAGAGTTAATAGAGGAGCCACGTTGTGATGACTTTCTGAAGGCGGAGTTTCAGTGAGTTCACACCAATTGCGTTTTGAGCGTCAGGCGCATCAATGTCTATGTGGAGGTGCATCGAAGGCACGCTAATGGCCATTGCGGTGTGTTTTGAGCGGCTAGTGTGGTGCAGTTTGAACCATTTGGGGCATTTGATGCATTGAGCGCATCCAACACTCCACATAGACTTTTGGTACATTTGAATTGCGCTGCGCTAGACGCTCGAGATGCGTTTCCACGAGCCCTCGACGCGCATCCACATAGACCAGATGCACCTGACGCTCAAAACGCATTTGGTGTGAATGGACCATTTCAGAAAGAACAGGAGTTTCTTAAAGAGATGGAGGCCCAATTTCAAGGTGTTAAATTAGGAAGTAAAAAATTTTAAATAATATTTTCTATCTATCTATCTATCTATCTATCTATCTATCTATCTATCTATCTATCTATCTATCTATCTATCTATCTATCTATCTATCTATCTATCTATCTATCTGACTTTTTTTTATAAAGTTGACAGTTACTTGATTATGCTACAAAATGGCACCATGTGCCTGGAAAACACACAATACTGCCCCTTTAAACTTGTGTTTGTGGAATTTAAGAGGTCATATTAGACGCCATTGAACAAAGTTTTGTAATTGGTGAAAACCTTATCTGGGCAAACTAAGTGCAGTTTGTAACCTGATCTGAGAACAATCCCTCCACACATTCTCACTTTCAAGGCAATCTTTGCAACATTTTAGCCGGTCAGACCTACAATTCATAAGAGGATTGCCATAATTTTTTGTAGCCCAGTTCGACAGTTTCCCATTTTTACAAATTGTCATACCAGCGCACATTTGCATGTTTATGGCATTTATACACATTATTTTAAAAATAATGTGTATAATTTAAAATAATGCTTCTAAACAAGCATTATTTCTTGTTTAGAAATAATGCTGATTTGTGATTTTCCGTGGCGTCCCCCCGCCCCCCGCACCTCCAGCCCGCTCCCTCACCTCTCTGCATCTGTCCACGCCGCCCTCCTCACCCCTCCTCCAGCCCTTCCACGCGCCTCCCTTCTCTCTCTCTCTCTCTCTCACACACACACACACACACACACGGTAGTTGTCATGGCGATGGAGTCGGCCCCGGCGTCGGCTCTGGGGGCTGTTGCCATGGAGATGCCCGCGCGAGGTGCGCTCCCGGTGGTGGAGGAGGACGAGGACTCGGCCGTTCCGGGGTCCGAGGAGAGGCTACAGCACCGCCGTAGAGGAGGAAGGCAGCGACGCGGGCTGCCGTTCAATCGGAGCGGCTACTACATGCTGATAGTGATCGGGCAGATCGGCACGGAGCAGCAGCTGGACACCGCCAGAGCGCAGATAGAGCGGGGTGAGTACTGCTGGACCCGACCGAGCTCTAAAGTCACTTTTTTTTTTTTTTTTAAATCGCTTTTTTTGGCAGCTCGCATTCAATGCTGCGCTGTTAGGGATTAAAAGTCGAAAGGAAGGTTTGGAGATGGGAAACATCAGCGGGAGAGAAATGGTTTGACGCATTGAACAGGATGGCAGTTGCTGCAGCATTGCACCACGGGACTAAAACAATCATTTTCATCAAATGTGATGCTATCATTCAAGCTAGGAGCTACAAAATACGTTTGTTATTTCCTTATAGGATTGACTGTAGTGGTAGTTATAAAGCGTGACTTCACCGCATTATTATTATTTGACAGGACAGTAAAGATATTACCCAATTGTGTACTTCTTCCTCTAACCAATGTACACAGACAAGAAAAACACCACTCCTTCTAAGACTGTGTAGTCTTCAGCATTTCCAAAGTTTGTAGAAAGTGCACAAAAGAGGGGGAACATTTTTTATTTATTTAGGTTGAGTACATCACAATGAGCCACACAAATGATCTGGGTTCTGTCCATTTCAGCTGTTTTTTGAGTCTATTAAGAGCTGCTAGCTATAATAACTCACTGGGTACGAGTTATTCAAGCTATAGTCTAACTTTTTTTCTTGACATATTTGTTGAAACTGTCACTATGTTGTTACAATATGGGATGAGACAGTCTTTGAAAAAAGAAAAACTGAGCTCCTCCATCTTCTCCCAGTGCTAGAAACAACCAATCACATTCAGGAGGCGGGTCTTAGGGCTGTCAATCACCCTCAGTGTGGTGCTGAGGGTGAATGTTCAGGCTAGTTAGCATAACCACGGTTTTCCTGTAACCGTGTATTGTTTGTCTGCCATTATTGAGCAGCAAGTACACGAGGTTGATTAACAGCGCTAAGACCTTCCTCCTCCTGGCTCTGATTGGTTGTTTTTGGTTGGGAGCGGTACATATCGATTGACCTGGGGATAAACGTCAACGACATCTTGACAACCATTTTCTATCCATTTAGAGACCGTAGCCGTTGGCAAGATGGTGAGTTGCAGATCGATAAGTCCACGGTCAAACCTTGACATCCAAAAACTTTTTATCAGTTGTGGCAGAAGAGCATCAGCTGGACGGTACCGCCTGCAACAAACAAATATGTCGGTCATGATCTGCTCATTTTCCAGCCCATATTCACAAATTCCTTTTCTAATGTGAAAATAAACATCTTATTTACTAAAATGCAATAACATGGCATTCCTTTAGTGAATTTAGTGAAGCTAAAACTGCCACTCGAGGAGTTTTGGAGAAAACATTTTCATAAACAACAGTGTTTTTATATTAAACACAAAATGTCTGAATATTTTGTGCAGTTTTGGCTTAATTGCTGCTGTGAATATGTCGATTTTCTCAGTAAAAAGTGCTTTTTCTCTATACTGGGTTAATTGATGATTATTTCAGTCGTTACAGCCCTACTCTGGACATTGCAGAATTTTTGAAATACAATTTTTGTCTCGTAATTTCATCTCCACAGGATTAAAGTACGATGACGATGCAAATTATCACAAAATTTGGTGAATTTGAACTGGGTGAAGCTAAAACTTTTTCTTTGAGAACATATACTCCAACTAACAATTAATTGGTTACTAAATTAGTTGACGATTATTTCGATAATCGATTCATCGCGGTTAAGTCGACTAATCGTTTCAGCCCTACTCTGGATATTACAGAATGTTTGAACTAGAATCTGTCTCTTGTAAAGTCGTCGTCACAGCTTTAAAGGAAGATGACACCACTTTGACACAAACCTGGGTACATCGCTGCTCCTCCTCACGAAGAACCGCAGCCAGCTTCACACAGCCTGACACCTGCTATAAGTTAACCGCATGGATTTTTAAACGCTTGCATTTCCAGGAAAATGCCTGTCAGCGATTTCCCGCGGCGCCGTTGTCACAGGCTGCTTGTTCTCTGGTTCAGATTAGGGTGTGAGATGGCGGTGTAACGCCATACCAACTCTCTCCGTCCCCCCTGACCTCTGCGTTGCTGTTCGGACCCCCGGGAGCTGACGGATCACCTTGTGTGTGGCAGGCTCACACCCACTCAGCTTATTAAAGCACAGATAGTTTCACCCCGCCTGGTGTTTTCAGAATGACTCAGTGTGTGTGAGCTGCTATTACGTACACACTGCGTCTGTGTTTTGAAGTCTGCACAGATTTAGTTTGATTTCCGGGGATCCTCAAGCCTCCTGAAGCTAAAATTTTATGTGCAACATTGGTTTTTCCTCTTGTCAGTCGTATAATTTAAACAGAAAAATTGATTTCTGAATGGAAAATTGTGTCTGAATCGAATCGTGACACTAAAAATTGGGAAAGATTTGCATCTCCAGTCAGAGGCCTGTTCAGATTCGTTGCATGACTGACTGCTTTTGAAGTAAAGTAATTCTGAATTAGCTTTTTTTAAGTTATTGGTAGCAATGGGCCTAAAATCTGAATAAATTACAGAGGTATGAATATTTTTGCCTGATGCTATAGAGGTTCTTCGACTTTGGATCTTTTCCCTACCGTTTTAAATTTGGACATGTTTACAGTAAAGAATAGTGAACTGGAATCTCCTAATGTGGTGCAGTTTGGTTCTGAGTGTCTACTTGCTGTGCTCGTTTCATCGCCTGCAGCCAATGTGAAATCCATACAGCCATCCATTATTCATATACATAGATACACACTTATATACATGGGTAATTTAGAATAACCAATTAGCTAGCATTATGCATTGTGGGAGGAAACCCCAGACTGTGGCTACGTTCACACTGCAGCCTGAAGTGACCCAATTTCAATTTTTTTGGACGTAATTCAACTTGTATCTGATCTTTTCCTGAAAGTCTGAACAGCACAGGTCAGATACTTTTCAAATGCGACTCAGGCTGTTTAGGTATCCGATACATATCCGATTCAAATGTGACCTAAAGTCCAGGCCGCGTTCATCTGACCTGAACATCACTATTACTCGACAAACGTCACTATTCTGCGCCCTAATACGCGCAAGCGGGAAGAAAAACAACAACCATGACGGACTATGATGAGGATTAAGTTGTTAATATTCTGGCTCCGGTCGGACAACAACTTCAAATGTGTAAGCTAAGCTCCACCGTTAGCCTCCATGTTTACTTCCGTAAACACTGAGCACTACTTCTTTTTATGGTGGTGGGGAGAACACTGAGAACGCTGACGCTATTGCGCCCTCTACTGTTAAGGACACTTTCAGGTCGTTTGCCCGTCGTTTGCCAGGTCGCATATATTTGGAAGAGTGAACAACCACGGTAAAAAAAAAAAAAAAAAAAAAAAAATCTAATTTAAAAAAACATCTGAATTAAAATCTGAAATCTGGATCAAAAAAATCAGGCTGCAGTGTGAACGCAGCCTATGATTCGGGTCCCGGAACTTCATTCTGCTAGACAATATTGCTAACATCTCCCAGTTTTAAAAACAATCCCCTGATGCCATAGTTACGAGTCATAGCAACTGTCCAAAAGTAAAAAAAAAAAGTAAGAGCTAATGTCCTTCCAGCTTCACAGCATGCAAATAGGGACTATTCTTCCAAACATCCAATGACTAAACAAATAAAAAAATCTGAACAAATCACTCAAAGAAAATAATTAAAATGAAGCAAATAAGGTAGTCCAACTTTTTTTTTTTTTATTGATTGTAGATCAATTATTATTATTATTTTTTTTAAAGATGTTGCACGTTTGCTGTATTAATAGAAAAGCATCTAGTTTTCAATTTTTTTTTCTCAGTTGAACTAATTTATTCCCTGTTATAAAAATAGAATTTTTGGTCACTTTCTTTCAAAATGCTTGCTAATATTTAACCAAGTTTAACAAATTATATAAAAGATGATTTTGGCATCAACCACTTGTGCTAGACGGGTCAAATTTGGATTCGTATGAATCGTAGTCGGGACACAAATGAGCCCCGAGCCGCACTTTGTGACACCTCTGAACTAACCTGAATTACAATAACACTCGCTGAAAACCAGAAAACACAATAAACAGTAAATGATGTTTCCATTTTCTATTAAACCCTACAAGCCTTAGAAACATTCCTCCTAATTTTGACCAAGTCAGATCAGAAAATGTGAATTTCCTCCATTTTGCACACATAGCGTCTCCACGGATCAGCTCTGGATGTAGAATGAGCTCTGTGGCTTTAAAGTTGGGAAGATGAAAGCTCCTCCATCAGCATATGTGCTGACATGAAACTGTGACTTTTCACACCTCGTTCTGCTTTGGCTGAAGGTGTTTTAAAACACACACACACACTGCTACACACAGATGAAAGATATATATATATATATATTTACATCAAAGTGCAACGTTTCTATCCTAAAATAGGTCATATTTACATGTTTTTGCCGTTGTTGGAGATCTGCAGGGTAGATCTGGATGAAATGCGTCCGTCTCGGTGAACTTCTGAAGAATGTGTCGGTGTGGATTGGTCGGAACCAGAGCAGTCTGATAGGTGGCTGTATATTGCTGAATCACGTCTGATTTGTCATGTCGCTCCTGCTGATAGGATGATATTTGTAATCAAATATCTCAGTAGGCAGAACATCAGGGTAATACTAAGAAAAAACACCCCAAAAAAGTCTGTTGAAGGGAGAAAGTAGGAGGAAGGTGAATTAGCTGCAGCAACAGTTGGTGAAGTTTAACATCATGTACACAAAAACAACTAACCAAAGTCAGCCTCTTTGATAACCTGCAAATGAGTTTTGTTCAGGATCATTTAAAAAAAAAAAAATCCTAGAGATGGTTTCATTATTATTATTATTTTCACATATGCCCTCCAGTACTTCGTTTGACCTTAAAAGCTCTTTTCTTTTCCTTCCCTGCAGGAATTCGATCCTGGGACGTCAATTTGAAGAGCTGCGACCTTGACCAGCAGCTGCAGCTGTTTATAACTCGCCACTCAGCCCATTTTTCCTCCAAGGTCAGAGGTCAGTTGGATGTGCTCCCCCCCCTGTAAGCTGGGGAACTGGTGATGACTTGCTGGAAACCACTTAGTGCTGCTTTTTCTGGTAGATTCAGAAAGCAGCAAGAAATAAAATAAGACAACTTTAATAACGGCATTCAGCAAGAAACCTAAGTTCTCAGCAAAAGTTTTTCTACCTTTTGAACTTTTCCACGTTTCCGTGGCAACCAAATATGTCAATGTGTTTTGTGGGGATTTTTATGTGAGAAACCACGGGCGCGAAAATTACGTTTAGTTTTCATATAGTTTTACAAGTAAAAATAGAAATAGAAATTTGTGACTGAAGTTGAATAAATTTTTTTAAATTTTTCTGAATATATCAGAAATCTATATCAGAGTGTCCGTCTGCAGCTTAAAAAGTCATTTAATGAAATCTGTGTCTAAGTATCAAATTTGAAATACGACATCGTTACATGATCAGAATTCAGACCACAATTCTGTTCCACTCCCTCATAAAATAAAAGAGAGTGACTTTAGATTAGAGATGCACCGACCCAATATTAACATCTGTTTCGGTTCCCATATTGATAAAAATTCTAGATCAGGTATCGATATCAATGTACCCAATCTGTAAGGACAGATCTATTCAGTCTGATTCTGAGCAATGTCATGCTTTATCGGTTTTTTTTACATTATATTTTGAATTCCTAATTTCATTTTCTGAACCACCTGAAAGATGGTTTGTTGCAGTTTATTTTTAAGACCAAGGCAGTCAAACATTGCTTTTGTCAGCTGCATTTTCTCTATTATTTATTTTACATTGACTGTTGTACTCTTAATAGCACTGACTGAACAAATGGAAATTGTGTTGTTCTTTGATCCAGCTTGTGAAGCTAGTTGTGTATTTCACTGTTCCATACCGATGTATTTGAGTTATCAAATACATTTTTAATTAACTACAGTTATGTCTGTGTTTAAGAAAAAAAGAGTAATTTGAAGTCAATTCAGCATGGTTTTTCTGTAGTGGATCGGTATCGGCTGATACTAAAGCTCAGATATCGGTATCAGTATCGGAAGTGGAAAAGGTGAATCGGTGCATTCCTACTTTAAATGTGTGCCACAAATACATTTGATTGGTTTTGCCTTGACTGTATATTTTTTTTTAATATTCGTGTTGAGAGTTTGGAACGCAAATATTTTTGTGGGTTTTGGGACGACTTTTAAAGTTGGCGATATTTTAATATCATAATTCCTATCTAAACAGAAAACTATTGATCACTAACAGATTGTAAGTATTTAGTTGATTGTTTGTAATATGCCAAATGTTGCTTTGCGTTTATGTTAAGTACATATCTAAAACAACTTAAAAGAAATCTGACCTCGCGTCTTTTGACACCTTGAAATTGGCCCCTGTCTCTTTAAGAACCTCCCATCCATTACGACACTTCCCTTTTAGTACGTCGTCATGACAACGCTTCATCTTGTCATCCCCGAATGCCATTTACGCTAGTCTTCCAGCAAACTTTTGAAAACTTACTAGCTAAACTTAAAATACATAAAGTGGGTTTTATGTAATTCTCCACTTTTCAGATTTTACTTTTAAGTAATTTTTGTCTTCATATTTGTGCACTACCTTGAATTAAATCCCAATAAGATACATTAACCAAAGTGGGGAGGAAAAAACAGTTTAAAGGGCATTAACACTTTTGGTTGACCTGTGCAGATGCGTATTATATGCCAATGTCTGACTGATTGCCAGTCGTTGGACTGAATGAAGGTCGATGTTTTTATTGTCATCCTTTTGGTTCAGGTGTTGCTAATCGTCCTGTGGAGCTGGTTGTCTCAGTTTTTTCACCTCACGTTATTTCTGGGTGAGAAATTTACACGGCAGGAAATTATCAGCTGGAGCGCTGGTTGTAATTAGACTTTATTATCTTTAAACCAGGAGGCAGCGATAGAGAAAGTGATATAGGAGTGTCATCAACCGGGTTTCTATATTTATTAGCAGCATATGACGTAAATGAAAAGGTGATGGCACACCTGCCTGGCCAACACATCCCAGCAGGAATGGTTTTATTACTAGCTCCGTTCCCATTGACCATGTAATTGCGCAGATTGGAATTACGAAAATAATAATAAATAAAATTCACTTTTCGACAAAAATAATTTTGCGCCAGGATGAGGTGGTCTGTTGTCTGTATCGACATTAGTGTATTTCAGCAAGAAAGCTGCGATATTCTACCAGTATCCAGATGTTACTACTGGTGGAAACCACAAAGAAAACAGGAAGTAGTAGGAGGATGATGGCGCATCATGTTTTTTAATGACTTATCATTACTTATCATAGATGTTTTGATTGTGAATTGAGAAATTGTAGTATTTTCCACATTCGTGGAATATTGACAGAAATTGTGCACATTTGTAATGGAGATGCGGCTACTTTCTTCTAAAAAAACCCCCAACACAATTATTAGTTTGAAAAGGCAACAAATATGATGGAAAATGAAAGAAGATGTCACATTTTGATCCATTTTCACCATATTTCATAGTATTTGACTGTCAGTGTGTCATATCAAGTAGACAGCTGACTGAGTGCTGCAGTGTCTCTATGGGTGTGTTCTCGCTGTCTCCAGGATGGGATGAAAATACTAAAAATGCTGAATCATCTGTCAGAAAAGGGGTTCATGGATCTTTCACACACACACTCAATCTCACACACACACACACACACACACACACACACACACACACGCACACACACACACACACACACACACACACACACACACACACACAGTCAGAGGCGTGACAACAGACTCAGGCCTGATTGTAACTGCACTAGAAAGACATTGCTATGCAGAAGCTGCAGTAAGCACAAAATGACACAGCATTTTTTCACACATCTGTTAAGCTGGGTGATTTTGTACAACTCATCTCCTTCCAAAGGTCTTGAATTTCAAATATCAATAGTTCAGTTCAACCAGATGATGATTAATTACCAACCAACACGAAGGAAGCTTGGCAACTAGGGTTGGTTTTTGATGAACATCAGTGGAAGTCAAAAATTCAGCATTCACAGATTTTCCCAAACATGGTAGATGTTTGTGAGCGATGTTATCTTACGATCTTGCAAATGTGTTTTTCTCTTGTCCAGCCTTGTCAAGTTTGGGGAAAATTTGCTTTTACGTCCATTGTACTTTTGATGCTGCGCTTCCATTGACCATAAAATTGGACTTAGGAAAATAAATGTGCTTAATGGAAACACTGCAATAAAAAAAAATCCCTTGATAAAATGTTTTAGCGCTAATATGTGGTGGTTTTTTACCCATATCAAAATTTGTGTATTTCTCAAAAATGCAAATGCAATCGAAGCACTTTTTTCGCGTCTCGCTAGTCTTGCCAGTTTGCATATAGCAGGATTGAGCCAATAGGCAACAGCCTCTTTGGACAATGTGTAGTTGGCTCCATAAAAGGTCTCACGCATCATACAGTTCATCAAAAGCTGAGTTTGTCATTCGAACATATTGAATCCATTACTCTTTTGTAAAAATCACTGACTACAGTTTCCCAAACCTCACCACTCTAAGGGCGTTGTTACTCCAACACCTGAGTAAGACGCTGACGCCTTTGATGGCTGATGATGAGTGCTAGTGCTGCGGCTGAAACATAAATCTAATCCGAAGTTGTCATGATTTTCAGGACTTATTGTGTGTGCAGACTTTGGGCTCATTCACACCAGCCCTGTTTAGTCCGCTTTAGTCAAACTCCAGTTTGATTGCCTAGAAAGATCGGTTCATTTGAGGAGATTGGAACTTGTAATGAAACTGGTTACGAACCAGCGAACTCTAGTCCGCCTAAAAAGAAGGTAATACAGGTAAAACATTTCTGAATCCTGCCTGCCCTGAATCAAACATGTGAAAAGCTCCCAATGAGAGAATATATAGGAGCTTTGCTGCTCTCTGTTCAGTGTTTCTCTCCCTCAGCCTCACTATGCCACAGACGTTTCTCGAGACGTCGTAGAAAACAGCTTCCCTTTAGTTAGCTGCCCTCTTTGCGCTTCCTCTGACTTCATTTCAGACACTTCCCTGATACTGAAAATAGCCAACTTGGAGTCTTCTCCTCGCTGTAACAGCTGTGACTGGACTGTATAAAGAGTCCAGTCATTCACCTGTCTAACTCCAAAACCCCACATCCTCTCTTCCTCCATAAGAGCCTCAACTTACATGGTGTCCAACAGAAAGACTGAAAAAAGCAGACAGAAGTTTTCCTGCAAACATATGAACGGTATCCACCGTCCCTTCTGTTTTCCTGTGGACTCCTCTGTGCCAGTGGTGGGAAGTAACGAAGTACAAGTACTTCGTTACTGTACTTAAGTACA